>NW_027522574.1:0-42185 GCF_052094955.1 Ictidomys tridecemlineatus
GTCAAGTTCTATTTCTATGGTTTGTTTGTTGTTTTGTAGCCCTAAGCAGAGACTGGCGAAAATCACTTTCATTGAAAGGGGTTGCCAAGCTTCCAAAAATCTACGAGTTGCCTTAAATCTCAGCAAATATTTTTTCACCCAATCTTCATGATTCTTTCAGGTAATGATCAGTACACCGAAACCACTTGTCTCACCAAATTTCGTTCTTCTAGTTTCAACCGTTCCTTTGCAGTAACCGTTTTCAATTTTAGGTTTCACTCTGTTTTCTCCTATAGGGATACATGTATTTGGAACTCTAAATCAAACACGGTTTGTGCTAGCTCTTTGAAACTTGACACAATAAAGCAGTTTCAAGTTCTATCTCTATAGTTTGTTTGCTGTTGATGTAGCCCTAAGCAGAGACTGGCGAAAATCACTTTCATGGAAAAATCAATTTCATTGGAAGTTACCAAGCTTCCAAAAAACTACGAGTTTCCTGAAATCTCAGCAAACATTTTTTCACCCAATCTTGATGATTCTTTCAGGTAATGATCAGTACAGCAAAACCACTTGGCTCACCAAATTTCGTTCTTCTAGGTTCAACCGTTCGTTTGCACTAACCGTTTTCTTTTTTAGGTTTCACTGTGTTTTCTCCTATAGGGATACATGTATTTGGAATCTAAATCAAACACGGTTTGTGCTAGCTCTTTGAAACTTGACACAATAAAGCAGTTTCTAGTTCTATCTCTATGGTTTGTTTGCTGTTGATGTAGCCCTAAGCAGAGACTGGCGAAAATCACTTTCATGGAAAGGGTGGCCAAGCTTCAAAAAAACTACGAGTTGCCTGAATTCTCAGCAAACATTTTTTCACCCAATCTTGATGATTCTTTCAGGTAATGATCAGTACACCAAAACCACTTGGCTCACCAAATTTTGTTCTTCTAGGTTCAACAGTTCGTTTGCAGTAATCGTTTTCATTTTTGGGTTTCACTCTTTTTTCTCATATAGGGATACATGTATTTGGAACTCTAAATCAAACACGGTTTGGGCTAGCTCTTTGAAACTTGACACAATAAAGCAGTTTCAAGTTCTATCTCTATGCTTTGTTTGCTGTTGATGTAGCCCTAAGCAGGGACTGGCGAAAATCACTTTCATGGAAAGGGGTTGCCAAGCTTCCAAAAAACTACGAGTTGCCTGAAATCTCAGCAAACATTTTTTCACCCAATCTTGATGATTCTTTCAGGTAATGATCAGTACACCAAAACCACTTGGCTCACCAAATTTCGTTCTTCTAGGTTAAACCGTCCGTTTGCAGTAACCGTTTTCATTTTTAGGTTTCACTCTGTTTTCTCCTATAGGGATACATGTATTTGGAACTCTAAATCAAACACTTTTTGTGCTAGCTCTTTGAAACTTGAAACAATAAAGCAGTTTAAAGTTCTATCTCTGTGCTTTGTTTGCTGTTGATGTAGCCCTAAGCAGAGACTGGCTACAATCACGTTCATGGAAAGGGTTTCCCAAGCTTCCAAAAAACTACGAGTTGCCTGAAATCTCAGCAAACATTTTTTCACCCAATCTTGATGATTCTTTCAGGTAATGATCAGAACACCAAAACCACTTGGCTCACCAAATTTCGTTCTTCTAGGTTAAACCGTCCGTTTTCAGTAACCGTTTTGATTTTTAGGTTTCACTCTGTTTTCTCCTATAGGGATATATATATTTGGAACTCTAAATCAAACACGGTTTGGGCTAGCTCTTTGAAACTTGACACAATAAAGCAGTTTCAAGTTCTATCTCTGTGCTTTGTTTGCTGTTGATATAGCCCTCAGCAGATACTGGCTAAAATCACTTTCATGGAAAGGGGTTGCCAAGCTTCAAAAAAAACTACGAGTTGCCTGAAATCTCAGCAAACATTTTTTCACCCTATCTTGATGATTCTTTCAGGTAATGATCAGTATAGCAAAATCACTTGGCTCACCAAATTTTGTTCTTCTAGGTTCAACCGTTCGTTTGCAGTAACCGTTTTCATTTTTAGGTTTCACTCTGTTTTCTCCTATAGGGATACATGTATTTGGAACTCTAAATCAAACACGGTTTGTGCTAGCTCTTTGAACTTGACACAATAAAGCTGTTTCTAGTTCTATCTCGATGGTTTGTTTGGTGTTGATGTAGCCCTAAGCAGAAACTGGCGAAAATCACTTTCATGGAAAGGGGTTGCCAAGCTTCCAAAAAACTCCGAGTTGCCTGAAATCTCAGCAAACATTTTTTCACCCAATCTTGATGATTCTTTCAGGTAATGATCAGTACACCAAAACCACTTGGCTCACCAAATTTCGTTGCCTGATATCTCAGCAAACATTTTTTCACCCAACATTGATGATTCTTTCAGGTAATGATCAGTACACCAAAACCACTTGGCTCACCAAATTTCGTTCTTCTAGGTTAAACCGTTCGTTTGCAGTAACCGTTTTCATTTTTAGGTTTCACTCTGTTTTCTCCTATAGGGATACATGTATTTGGAACTCTAAAACAAACACGGTTTGGGCTAGCTCTTTGAAACTTGACACAATAAAGCAGTTTGAAGTTCTATCTCTATGCTTTGTTTTCTGTTGATGTAGCCCTAAGCAAGGACTGGCGAAAATCACTTTCATGGAACGGGGTTGCCAAGCTTCCAAAAAACTACGAGTTGCCTGAAATCTCTGCAAACATTTTTTCACCCAATCTTGATGATTCTTTCAGGTAATGATCAGTACAGCAAAACCACTTGGCTCACCAAATTTCGTTCTTCTAGGTTCAACCGTTCGTTTGCAGTAACCATTTTCATTTTTAGGTTTCACTCTGTTTTCTCCTATACGGATACATGTATTTGGAACTCTAAATCAAACACGGTTTGTGCAAGCTCTTTGAAACTTGACACAATAAAGCAGTTTCAAGTTCTATCTCTATGCTTTGTTTGCTGTTGATGTAGCCTTAAGCAGAGACTGCCGAAAATCACTTTCATGGAAAGGGGTTGCCAAGCTTCCAAAAAACTACGAGTTACCTGAAATCTCAGCAAACATTTTTTCACCCAATCTTGATGATTCTTTCAGGTAATGATCAGTACAGCAGAACCACTTGGCTCACCAAATTTCGTTCTTCTAGGTTCAACCGTTCGTTTGCAGTAACCGTTTTCATTTTTAGGTTTCACTCTGTTTTCTCCTATAGGGATACATGTATTTGGAACTCTAAATCAAACACGGTTTGTGCTAGCTCTTTGAAACGTGACATAATAAAGCAGTTTCAAGTTCTATCTCTATGCTTTGTTTGCTGTTGATGTAGCCCTAAGCAGAGACTGGCGAAAATCACTTTCATGGAAAGGGGTTGCCAAGCTTCCAAAAAAATACGAGTTGCCTGAAATCTCAGCAAACATTTTTTCACCCAATCTTGATGATTCTTTCAGGTAATGATCAGTACACCAAAACCACTTGGCTCACCAAATTTCGTTCTTCTAGGTTCAACCGTTCGTTTGCAGTAACCGTTTTCATTTTTAGGTTTCACTCTGTTTTCTCCTATAGGGATACATGTATTTGGAACTCTAAATCAAACACGGTTTGGGCTAGCTCTTTGAAACTTGACACAATAAAGCAGTTTAAAGTTGTATCTCTATGCTTTGTTTGCTGTTGATGTAGCCCTAAGCAGAGACTGGCGAAAATCATTTTCATGGAAAGGGGTGTCCAAGCTTCCAAAAAAACTACGAGTTGCCTGAAATCTCAGCAAACATTTTTTCACCCAATCTTGAAGATTCTTTCAGGTAATGATCAGTACACCAAAACCACTTGGCTCACCAAATTTCGTTCTTCTAGGTTCAACCGTTCGTTTGCAGTAACCGTTTTCATTTTTAGGTTTCACTCTGTTTTCTCCTATAGGGATACATGTATTTGGAACTCTAAATCAAACACGGTTTGTGCTAGCTCTTTGAAACTTGACACAATAAAGCAGATTCAAGTTGTATCTCTATGCTTTGTTTGCTGTTGATGTAGCCCTAAGCAGAGACTGGCGAAAATCACTTTCATGGAAAGGGGTTGCCAAGCTTCCAAAAAACTAGGAGTTGCCTGAAATCGCAGCAAACATTTTTTCTCCCAATCTAGATGATTCTTTCAGGTAATGATCAGTACACCAAAACCACATGGCTCACCAAATTTCGTTCTTCTAGGTTCAACCGTTCGTTTGCAGTAACCGTTTTCATTTTTAGGTTTCACTCAGTTTTCTCCTATAGGGATACATGTATTTGGAACTCTAAATCAAACACGGTTTTGGCTAGCTCTTTGAAACTTGACACAATAAAGCAGTTTCAAGTTCTATCTCTATGGTTTGTTTGCTGTTGATGTAGCCCTAAGCAGAGACTGGCGAAAATCACTTTAATGGAAAGGGGTTGCCAAGCTTCCAAAAAACTACGAGTTGCCTTAAATCTCAGCAAATATTTTTTCACCCAATCTTGATGATTCTTTCAGGTAATGATCAGTACAGCAGAACCACTTGGCTCACCAAATTTCGTTCCTCTAGGTTCAACCGTTCGTTTGCAGTAACCGTTTTCATTTTTAGGTTTCACTCTGTTTTCTCCTATAGGGATACATGTATTTGGAACTCTAAATCAAACACGGTTTGGGCTAGCTCTTTGAAACGTGACACAATAAAGCAGTTTCAAGTTCTATCTCTATGGTTTGTTTGCTGTTGATGTAGCCCTAAGCAGAGACTGGCGAAAATCACTTTCATGGAAAGGGGTTGCCAAGCTTCCAAAAAACTACGAGTTGCCTGAAATCTCAGCAAACATTTTTTCACCCAATCTTGATGATTCTTTCAGGTAATGATCAGTACACCAAAACCACTTGGCTCACCAAATTTCGTTCTTCTAGGTTCAACCGTTCGTTTGCAGTAACCGTTTTCATTTTTAGGTTTCACTCTGTTTTCTCCTATAGGGATACATGTATTTGGAACTCTAAATCAAACACGGTTTGTGCTAGCTCTTTGAAACTTGACACAGTAAAGCAGTTTCAAGTTGTATCTCTATGCTTTGTTTGCTGTTGATGTAGCCCTAAGCAGAGACTCACGAAAATCACTTTGATGAAAAGGGGTTGCCAAGCTTCCAAAAAACTACGAGTTGCTGTAATCTCAGCAAACATTTTTTCACCCAGTCTTGATGATTCTTTCAGGTAATGATCAGTACACCAAAACAACTTGGCTCACCATATTTCGTTCTTCTAGGTTCAACCGTTCGTTTGCAATAAAGGTTTTCATTTTTAGGTTTCACTCTGTTTTCTCCTATAGGGATACATGTATTTGGAACTCTAAATCAAACACGGTTTGTGCTAGCTCTTTGAAACTTGACACAATAAAGCAGTTTCAATTTCTATCTCTATGCTTTGTTTGCTGTTGATGTAGCCCTAAGCAGAGACTGGCGAAAATCACTTTCATGGAAAGGGGTTGCCAAGCTTCCAAAAAACAACGAGTTTCCTGAATTCTGAGCAAACACTTTTTCACCCAATCTTGATGATCCTTTCAGGTAATGATCAGTACACCAAAACCACTTGGCTCACCAAATTTCGTTCTTCTATGTTCAACCGTTCGTTTGCAGTAACCGTTTTCATTTTTAGGTTTAACTCTGTTTTCTCCTATAGGGATACATGTATTTGGAACTCTAAATAAAACACGGTTTGTGCTAGCTCTTTGAAACGTGACACAATAAAGCAGTTTCAAGTTCTATCTCTATGCTTTGTTTGCTGTTGATGTAGCCCTAAGCAGAGACTGGCGAAAATCACTTTCATGGAAAAAGGTTGCCAAGCTTCCAAAAAACTACAAGTTGCCTGAAATCTCACCAAACATTTTTTCACCCAATCTTGATGATTCTTTCAGGTAATGATCAGTACAACAAAACCACTTGGCTCACCAAATTTCGTTCTTCTAGGTTCAACAGTTCCTTTGCAGTAACCGTTTTTATTTTTAGGTTTCACTCTGTTTTCTCCTATAAGGATACATGTATTTGGAACTATAAATCAAACATGGTTTGTGTTAGCTTTTTGAAACTTGACACAATAAAGCAGTTTCAAGTTCTATTTCTATGGTTTGTTTGTTGTTTTGTAGCCCTAAGCAGAGACTGGCGAAAATCACTTTCATTGAAAGGGGTTGCCAAGCTTCCAAAAATCTACGAGTTGCCTTAAATCTCAGCAAATATTTTTTCACCCAATCTTCATGATTCTTTCAGGTAATGATCAGTACACCGAAACCACTTGTCTCACCAAATTTCGTTCTTCTAGTTTCAACCGTTCCTTTGCAGTAACCGTTTTCAATTTTAGGTTTCACTCTGTTTTCTCCTATAGGGATACATGTATTTGGAACTCTAAATCAAACACGGTTTGTGCTAGCTCTTTGAAACTTGACACAATAAAGCAGTTTCAAGTTCTATCTCTATAGTTTGTTTGCTGTTGATGTAGCCCTAAGCAGAGACTGGCGAAAATCACTTTCATGGAAAAATCAATTTCATTGGAAGTTACCAAGCTTCCAAAAAACTACGAGTTTCCTGAAATCTCAGCAAACATTTTTTCACCCAATCTTGATGATTCTTTCAGGTAATGATCAGTACAGCAAAACCACTTGGCTCACCAAATTTCGTTCTTCTAGGTTCAACCGTTCGTTTGCACTAACCGTTTTCTTTTTTAGGTTTCACTGTGTTTTCTCCTATAGGGATACATGTATTTGGAATCTAAATCAAACACGGTTTGTGCTAGCTCTTTGAAACTTGACACAATAAAGCAGTTTCTAGTTCTATCTCTATGGTTTGTTTGCTGTTGATGTAGCCCTAAGCAGAGACTGGCGAAAATCACTTTCATGGAAAGGGTGGCCAAGCTTCAAAAAAACTACGAGTTGCCTGAATTCTCAGCAAACATTTTTTCACCCAATCTTGATGATTCTTTCAGGTAATGATCAGTACACCAAAACCACTTGGCTCACCAAATTTTGTTCTTCTAGGTTCAACAGTTCGTTTGCAGTAATCGTTTTCATTTTTGGGTTTCACTCTTTTTTCTCATATAGGGATACATGTATTTGGAACTCTAAATCAAACACGGTTTGGGCTAGCTCTTTGAAACTTGACACAATAAAGCAGTTTCAAGTTCTATCTCTATGCTTTGTTTGCTGTTGATGTAGCCCTAAGCAGGGACTGGCGAAAATCACTTTCATGGAAAGGGGTTGCCAAGCTTCCAAAAAACTACGAGTTGCCTGAAATCTCAGCAAACATTTTTTCACCCAATCTTGATGATTCTTTCAGGTAATGATCAGTACACCAAAACCACTTGGCTCACCAAATTTCGTTCTTCTAGGTTAAACCGTCCGTTTGCAGTAACCGTTTTCATTTTTAGGTTTCACTCTGTTTTCTCCTATAGGGATACATGTATTTGGAACTCTAAATCAAACACTTTTTGTGCTAGCTCTTTGAAACTTGAAACAATAAAGCAGTTTAAAGTTCTATCTCTGTGCTTTGTTTGCTGTTGATGTAGCCCTAAGCAGAGACTGGCTACAATCACGTTCATGGAAAGGGTTTCCCAAGCTTCCAAAAAACTACGAGTTGCCTGAAATCTCAGCAAACATTTTTTCACCCAATCTTGATGATTCTTTCAGGTAATGATCAGAACACCAAAACCACTTGGCTCACCAAATTTCGTTCTTCTAGGTTAAACCGTCCGTTTTCAGTAACCGTTTTGATTTTTAGGTTTCACTCTGTTTTCTCCTATAGGGATATATATATTTGGAACTCTAAATCAAACACGGTTTGGGCTAGCTCTTTGAAACTTGACACAATAAAGCAGTTTCAAGTTCTATCTCTGTGCTTTGTTTGCTGTTGATATAGCCCTCAGCAGATACTGGCTAAAATCACTTTCATGGAAAGGGGTTGCCAAGCTTCAAAAAAAACTACGAGTTGCCTGAAATCTCAGCAAACATTTTTTCACCCTATCTTGATGATTCTTTCAGGTAATGATCAGTATAGCAAAATCACTTGGCTCACCAAATTTTGTTCTTCTAGGTTCAACCGTTCGTTTGCAGTAACCGTTTTCATTTTTAGGTTTCACTCTGTTTTCTCCTATAGGGATACATGTATTTGGAACTCTAAATCAAACACGGTTTGTGCTAGCTCTTTGAACTTGACACAATAAAGCTGTTTCTAGTTCTATCTCGATGGTTTGTTTGGTGTTGATGTAGCCCTAAGCAGAAACTGGCGAAAATCACTTTCATGGAAAGGGGTTGCCAAGCTTCCAAAAAACTCCGAGTTGCCTGAAATCTCAGCAAACATTTTTTCACCCAATCTTGATGATTCTTTCAGGTAATGATCAGTACACCAAAACCACTTGGCTCACCAAATTTCGTTGCCTGATATCTCAGCAAACATTTTTTCACCCAACATTGATGATTCTTTCAGGTAATGATCAGTACACCAAAACCACTTGGCTCACCAAATTTCGTTCTTCTAGGTTAAACCGTTCGTTTGCAGTAACCGTTTTCATTTTTAGGTTTCACTCTGTTTTCTCCTATAGGGATACATGTATTTGGAACTCTAAAACAAACACGGTTTGGGCTAGCTCTTTGAAACTTGACACAATAAAGCAGTTTGAAGTTCTATCTCTATGCTTTGTTTTCTGTTGATGTAGCCCTAAGCAAGGACTGGCGAAAATCACTTTCATGGAACGGGGTTGCCAAGCTTCCAAAAAACTACGAGTTGCCTGAAATCTCTGCAAACATTTTTTCACCCAATCTTGATGATTCTTTCAGGTAATGATCAGTACAGCAAAACCACTTGGCTCACCAAATTTCGTTCTTCTAGGTTCAACCGTTCGTTTGCAGTAACCATTTTCATTTTTAGGTTTCACTCTGTTTTCTCCTATACGGATACATGTATTTGGAACTCTAAATCAAACACGGTTTGTGCAAGCTCTTTGAAACTTGACACAATAAAGCAGTTTCAAGTTCTATCTCTATGCTTTGTTTGCTGTTGATGTAGCCTTAAGCAGAGACTGCCGAAAATCACTTTCATGGAAAGGGGTTGCCAAGCTTCCAAAAAACTACGAGTTACCTGAAATCTCAGCAAACATTTTTTCACCCAATCTTGATGATTCTTTCAGGTAATGATCAGTACAGCAGAACCACTTGGCTCACCAAATTTCGTTCTTCTAGGTTCAACCGTTCGTTTGCAGTAACCGTTTTCATTTTTAGGTTTCACTCTGTTTTCTCCTATAGGGATACATGTATTTGGAACTCTAAATCAAACACGGTTTGTGCTAGCTCTTTGAAACGTGACATAATAAAGCAGTTTCAAGTTCTATCTCTATGCTTTGTTTGCTGTTGATGTAGCCCTAAGCAGAGACTGGCGAAAATCACTTTCATGGAAAGGGGTTGCCAAGCTTCCAAAAAAATACGAGTTGCCTGAAATCTCAGCAAACATTTTTTCACCCAATCTTGATGATTCTTTCAGGTAATGATCAGTACACCAAAACCACTTGGCTCACCAAATTTCGTTCTTCTAGGTTCAACCGTTCGTTTGCAGTAACCGTTTTCATTTTTAGGTTTCACTCTGTTTTCTCCTATAGGGATACATGTATTTGGAACTCTAAATCAAACACGGTTTGGGCTAGCTCTTTGAAACTTGACACAATAAAGCAGTTTAAAGTTGTATCTCTATGCTTTGTTTGCTGTTGATGTAGCCCTAAGCAGAGACTGGCGAAAATCATTTTCATGGAAAGGGGTGTCCAAGCTTCCAAAAAAACTACGAGTTGCCTGAAATCTCAGCAAACATTTTTTCACCCAATCTTGAAGATTCTTTCAGGTAATGATCAGTACACCAAAACCACTTGGCTCACCAAATTTCGTTCTTCTAGGTTCAACCGTTCGTTTGCAGTAACCGTTTTCATTTTTAGGTTTCACTCTGTTTTCTCCTATAGGGATACATGTATTTGGAACTCTAAATCAAACACGGTTTGTGCTAGCTCTTTGAAACTTGACACAATAAAGCAGATTCAAGTTGTATCTCT
Source organism: Ictidomys tridecemlineatus (assembly GCF_052094955.1). Classification (NCBI taxonomy): domain Eukaryota; kingdom Metazoa; phylum Chordata; class Mammalia; order Rodentia; family Sciuridae; genus Ictidomys; species Ictidomys tridecemlineatus. Next base: position 10,032 of record NW_027522574.1, read on the forward strand.
ATGCTTTGTTTGCTGTTGATGTAGCCCTAAGCAGAGACTGGCGAAAATCACTTTCATGGAAAGGGGTTGCCAAGCTTCCAAAAAACTAGGAGTTGCCTGAAATCGCAGCAAACATTTTTTCTCCCAATCTAGATGATTCTTTCAGGTAATGATCAGTACACCAAAACCACATGGCTCACCAAATTTCGTTCTTCTAGGTTCAACCGTTCGTTTGCAGTAACCGTTTTCATTTTTAGGTTTCACTCAGTTTTCTCCTATAGGGATACATGTATTTGGAACTCTAAATCAAACACGGTTTTGGCTAGCTCTTTGAAACTTGACACAATAAAGCAGTTTCAAGTTCTATCTCTATGGTTTGTTTGCTGTTGATGTAGCCCTAAGCAGAGACTGGCGAAAATCACTTTAATGGAAAGGGGTTGCCAAGCTTCCAAAAAACTACGAGTTGCCTTAAATCTCAGCAAATATTTTTTCACCCAATCTTGATGATTCTTTCAGGTAATGATCAGTACAGCAGAACCACTTGGCTCACCAAATTTCGTTCCTCTAGGTTCAACCGTTCGTTTGCAGTAACCGTTTTCATTTTTAGGTTTCACTCTGTTTTCTCCTATAGGGATACATGTATTTGGAACTCTAAATCAAACACGGTTTGGGCTAGCTCTTTGAAACGTGACACAATAAAGCAGTTTCAAGTTCTATCTCTATGGTTTGTTTGCTGTTGATGTAGCCCTAAGCAGAGACTGGCGAAAATCACTTTCATGGAAAGGGGTTGCCAAGCTTCCAAAAAACTACGAGTTGCCTGAAATCTCAGCAAACATTTTTTCACCCAATCTTGATGATTCTTTCAGGTAATGATCAGTACACCAAAACCACTTGGCTCACCAAATTTCGTTCTTCTAGGTTCAACCGTTCGTTTGCAGTAACCGTTTTCATTTTTAGGTTTCACTCTGTTTTCTCCTATAGGGATACATGTATTTGGAACTCTAAATCAAACACGGTTTGTGCTAGCTCTTTGAAACTTGACACAGTAAAGCAGTTTCAAGTTGTATCTCTATGCTTTGTTTGCTGTTGATGTAGCCCTAAGCAGAGACTCACGAAAATCACTTTGATGAAAAGGGGTTGCCAAGCTTCCAAAAAACTACGAGTTGCTGTAATCTCAGCAAACATTTTTTCACCCAATCTTGATGATTCTTTCAGGTGATGATCAGTACACCAAAACCACTTGGCTCACCAAATTTCGTTCTTCTAGGTTCAACTGTTCGATTGCAGTAACCGTTTTCATTTTTAGGTTTCACTCTGTTTTCTCCTATAGGGATACATGTATTTGGAACTCTAAATCAAACACGGTTTGAGCTAGCTCTTTGAAACGTGACACAATAAAGCAGTTTCAAGTTCTATCTCTATGGTTTGTTTGCTGTTGATGTAGCCCTAAGCAGAGACTGGTGAAAATCACTTTCATGGAAAGGGGTGTCCAAGCTTCCAAAAAAGTACGAGTTTCCTGAAATCTCAGCAAACATTTTTTCACCCCATCTTGATGATTCCTTCCGGTAATGATCAGTACACCAAAACCACTTGGCTCACCAAATTTCGTTCTTCTAGTTTCAACCGTTCGTTTGCAGTAACCGTTTTCATTTTTAAGTTTCACTCTGTTTTTTCCTATAGGGATACATGTATTTGGAACTCTAAATCAAACACAGTTTGTGCTAGCTCTTTGAAACTTTGCACAATACAGCAGTTTCAAGTTCTATCCCTATGGTTTGTTTGCTGTTGATGTAGCCCTAAGCAGAGACTGGCGAAAATCACTTTCATAGAAAGTGGTTGCCAAGCTTGCAAAAAACTACGAGTTGCCTGAAATCTCAGCAAACATTTTTTCACCCAATCTTGATGATTCTTTCAGGTAATGATCAGTACACCAAAACCACTTGGCTCACCAAATTTCGTTCTTCTAGGTTCAACCGTTAGTTTGCAGTAACCGTTTTCATTTTTAGGTTTCACTCTGTTTTCTCCTATAGGGATACATGTATTTGGAACTCTAAGTCAAACACGGTTTGTGCTAGCTCTTTGAAACTTGACACAATAAAGCAGTTTCAAATTGTATCTATATGCTTTGTTTGCTGTTGATGTAGCCCTAAGCAGAGACTGGCGAAAATCACTTTTATGGAAAGGGGTTGCCAAGCTTCCAAAAAAATACGAGTTGCCTGAAATCACAGCAAACATTTTTTCACCCAATCTTGATGATTCTTTCAGGTAATGATCAGTACACCAAAACCACTTGGCTCACCAAATTTCGTTCTTCTAGGTTCAACCGTTCGTTTGCAGTAACCGTTTTCATTTTTAGGTTTCACTCTGTTTTCTCGTATAGGGATACATGTATTTGGAACTCTAAATCAAACACGGTTTGGGCTAGCTCTTTGAAACTTGACACAATAAAGCAGTTTCAAGTTCTATCTTTATGCTTTGTTTGCTGTTGATGTAGCCCTAAGCAGAGACTGGCGAAAATCACTTTCATGGAAAGGGGTTGCCAAGCTTCCAAAAAACTACGAGTTACCTGAAATCTCAGCAAACATTTTTTCACCCAATCTTGATGATTCTTTCAGGTAATGATCAGTACAGCATAACTACTTGGCTTACCAAATTTCGTTCTTCTAGGTTCAACCGTTCGTTTGCAGTAACCGTTTTCATTTTTAGGTTTCACTCTGTTTTCTCCTATAGGGATACATGTATTTGGAACTCTAAATCAAACACGGTTCGTGCTAGCTCTTTGAAACGTGACACAATAAAGCAGTTTCAAGTTCTATATCTCTGGTTTGTTTGCTGTTGATGTAGCCCTAAGCAGAGACTGGCGAAAATCACTTTCATGGAAAGGGGTTGCCAAGCTTCCAAAAAACTACGAGTTGCCTGAAATCTCAGCAAACATTTTTTCACCCAATCTTGATGATTCTTTCAGGTAATGATCAGTACACCAAAACCACTTGGCTCACCAAATTTCGTTCTTCTAGGTTCAACCGTTCGTTTGCAGTAACCGTTTTCATTTTTAGGTTTCACTCTGTTTTCTCCTATAGGGATACATGTATTTGGAATTCTAAATAAAACACGGTTTGTGCTAGCTCTTTGAAACTTGACACAGTAAAGCAGTTTCAAGTTGTATCTCTATGCTTTGTTTGCTGTTGATGTAGCCCTAAGCAGAGACTCGCGAAAATCACTTTCATGAAAAGGGGTTGCCAAGCTTCCAAAAAACTACGAGTTGCCTGAAATCTCAGCAAGCATTTTTTCAGCCAATCTTGATGATTCTTTCAGGTGATGATCAGTACACTAAAACCACTTGGCTCACCAAATTTCGTTCTTCTAGGTTCAACCGTTCGTTTGCAGTAACCGTTTTCATTTTTAAGTTTCACTCTGTTTTCTCCTATAGGGATACATGTATTTATAACTATAAATCAAACACGGTTTGTGCAAGCTCTTTGAAACTTGACACAATAAAGTAGTTTCAAGTTCTATCTCTATGCTTTGTTTGCTGTTGATGTAGCCCTAAGCAGAGACTGGCGAAAATCACTTTCATGGAAAGGGGTGTCCAAGCTTCCAAAAAACTACGAGTTGCCTGAAATCTCAGCAAACATTTTTTTACCCCATCTTGATGATTCTTTCAGGTAATGATCAGTACACCAAAACCACTTGGCTCACCAAATTTCGTTCTTCTAGTTTCAACCGTTCGTTTGCAGTAACCGTTTTCATTTTTAGGTTTCACTTTGTTTTTTCCTATAGGGATACATGTATTTGGAACTCTAAATCAAACACGGTTTGTGCTAGCTCTTTGAAACTTTGCACAATACAGCAGTTTCAAGTTCTATCCCTATGGTTTGTTTGCTGTTGATGTAGCCCTAAGCAGAGACTGGCGAAAATCACTTTCATAGAAAGTAGTTGCCAAGCTTCCAAAAAACTACGAGTTGCCTGAAATCTCAGCAAACATTTTGTCACCCAATCTTGATGATTCTTTCAGGTAATGATCAGTACACCAAAACCACTTGGCTCACCAAATTTCGTTCTTCTAGGTTCAACCGTTCGTTTGCAGTAACCGTTTTCATTTTTAGGTTTCACTCTGTTTTCTCCTATAGGGATACATGTATTTGGAACTCTAAATCAAACACGGTTTGTGCTAGCTCTTTGAAACTTGACACAATAAAGCAGTTTCAAGTTGTATCTCTATGCTTTGTTTGCTGTTGATGTAGCCCTAAGCAGAGACTGGCGAAAATCACTTTTATGGAAAGGGGTTGCCAAGCTTGCAAAAAACTACGAGTTGCCTGAAATCTCAGCAAACATTTTTTCACCCAATCTTGATGATTCTTTCAGGTAATGATCAGTACACCAAAACCACTTGGCTCACCAAATTTCTTTCTTCTAGGTTCAACCGTTCGTTTGCAGTAACCGTTTACATTTTTAGGTTTCACTCTGTTTTCTACTATAGGGATACATGTATTTGGAACTCTAAATCAAACATGGTTTCTGCTAGCTCTTTGAAACTTGACACAATAAAGCAGTTTCAAGTTCTATCTCTATGCTTTGTTTGCTGTTGATGTGGCCCTAAGCAGAGACTGGCGAAAATCACTTTCATGGAAAGGGGTTGCAAAGCTTCCAAAAAACTACGAGTTGCCTGAAATTTCAGCAAACATTTTTTCACCCAATCTTGATGATTCTTTCAGGTAATGATCAGTACACCAAAACCACTTGGCTCACCAAATTTCGTTCTTCTAGGTTCAACCGTTCGTTTGCAGTAACCGTTTTCATTTTTAGGTTTCACTCTGTTTTCTCCTATAGGGATACATGTATTTGGAACTCTAAATCAAACACGGTTTGTGCTAGCTCTTTGAAACTTGACACAGTAAAGCAGTTTCAAGTTGTATCTCTATGCTTTGTTTGCTTTTGATGTAGCCCTAAGCAGAGACTCGCGAAAATCACTTTCATGAAAAGGGGTTGCCAAGCTTCCAAAAAACTACGAGTTGCCTGAAATCTCAGCAAACATTTTTTCACCCAATCTTGATGATTCTTTCAGGTAATGATCAGTACAACAAAACCACTTGGCTCACCAAATTTCGTTCTTCTAGGTTCAACCGTTCGTTTGCAGTAACCGTTTTCATTTTTAGGTTTCACTCTGTTTTCTCCTACAGGGATACATGTATTTGGAACTTTAAATCAAACACGGTTTGTGCTAGCTCTTTGAAACTTGACACAATCAAGCAGTTTCAAGTTCTCTCTCTATGCTTTGATTGCTGTTGATGTAGCCCTAAGCAGAGACTGGCGAAAATCACTTTCATGGAAAGGGGTTGCCAAGCTTCCAAAAAACTACGAGATGCCTGAAATCTCAGCAAACATTTTTTCACCCAGTCTTGATGATTCTTTCAGGTAATGATCAGTACACCAAAACAACTTGGCTCACCATATTTCGTTCTTCTAGGTTCAACCGTTCGTTTGCAATAAAGGTTTTCATTTTTAGGTTTCACTCTGTTTTCTCCTATAGGGATACATGTATTTGGAACTCTAAATCAAACACGGTTTGTGCTAGCTCTTTGAAACTTGACACAATAAAGCAGTTTCAATTTCTATCTCTATGCTTTGTTTGCTGTTGATGTAGCCCTAAGCAGAGACTGGCGAAAATCACTTTCATGGAAAGGGGTTGCCAAGCTTCCAAAAAACAACGAGTTGCCTGAATTCTGAGCAAACACTTTTTCACCCAATCTTGATGATCCTTTCAGGTAATGATCAGTACACCAAAACCACTTGGCTCACCAAATTTCGTTCTTCTATGTTCAACCGTTCGTTTGCAGTAACCGTTTTCATTTTTAGGTTTAACTCTGTTTTCTCCTATAGGGATACATGTATTTGGAACTCTAAATAAAACACGGTTTGTGCTAGCTCTTTGAAACGTGACACAATAAAGCAGTTTCAAGTTCTATCTCTATGCTTTGTTTGCTGTTGATGTAGCCCTAAGCAGAGACTGGCGAAAATCACTTTCATGGAAAAAGGTTGCCAAGCTTCCAAAAAACTACAAGTTGCCTGAAATCTCACCAAACATTTTTTCACCCAATCTTGATGATTCTTTCAGGTAATGATCAGTACAACAAAACCACTTGGCTCACCAAATTTCGTTCTTCTAGGTTCAACAGTTCGTTTGCAGTAACCGTTTTTATTTTTAGGTTTCACTCTGTTTTCTCCTATAAGGATACATGTATTTGGAACTATAAATCAAACATGGTTTGTGTTAGCTTTTTGAAACTTGACACAATAAAGCAGTTTCAAGTTCTATTTCTATGGTTTGTTTGTTGTTTTGTAGCCCTAAGCAGAGACTGGCGAAAATCACTTTCATTGAAAGGGGTTGCCAAGCTTCCAAAAATCTACGAGTTGCCTTAAATCTCAGCAAATATTTTTTCACCCAATCTTCATGATTCTTTCAGGTAATGATCAGTACACCGAAACCACTTGTCTCACCAAATTTCGTTCTTCTAGTTTCAACCGTTCCTTTGCAGTAACCGTTTTCAATTTTAGGTTTCACTCTGTTTTCTCCTATAGGGATACATGTATTTGGAACTCTAAATCAAACACGGTTTGTGCTAGCTCTTTGAAACTTGACACAATAAAGCAGTTTCAAGTTCTATCTCTATAGTTTGTTTGCTGTTGATGTAGCCCTAAGCAGAGACTGGCGAAAATCACTTTCATGGAAAAATCAATTTCATTGGAAGTTAACAAGCTTCCAAAAAACTACGAGTTTCCTGAAATCTCAGCAAACATTTTTTCACCCAATCTTGATGATTCTTTCAGGTAATGATCAGTACAGCAAAACCACTTGGCTCACCAAATTTCGTTCTTCTAGGTTCAACCGTTCGTTTGCACTAACCGTTTTCTTTTTTAGGTTTCACTGTGTTTTCTCCTATAGGGATACATGTATTTGGAATCTAAATCAAACACGGTTTGTGCTAGCTCTTTGAAACTTGACACAATAAAGCAGTTTCTAGTTCTATCTCTATGGTTTGTTTGCTGTTGATGTAGCCCTAAGCAGAGACTGGCGAAAATCACTTTCATGGAAAGGGTGGCCAAGCTTCAAAAAAACTACGAGTTGCCTGAATTCTCAGCAAACATTTTTTCACCCAATCTTGATGATTCTTTCAGGTAATGATCAGTACACCAAAACCACTTGGCTCACCAAATTTTGTTCTTCTAGGTTCAACAGTTCGTTTGCAGTAATCGTTTTCATTTTTGGGTTTCACTCTTTTTTCTCATATAGGGATACATGTATTTGGAACTCTAAATCAAACACGGTTTGGGCTAGCTCTTTGAAACTTGACACAATAAAGCAGTTTCAAGTTCTATCTCTATGCTTTGTTTGCTGTTGATGTAGCCCTAAGCAGGGACTGGCGAAAATCACTTTCATGGAAAGGGGTTGCCAAGCTTCCAAAAAACTACGAGTTGCCTGAAATCTCAGCAAACATTTTTTCACCCAATCTTGATGATTCTTTCAGGTAATGATCAGTACACCAAAACCACTTGGCTCACCAAATTTCGTTCTTCTAGGTTAAACCGTCCGTTTGCAGTAACCGTTTTCATTTTTAGGTTTCACTCTGTTTTCTCCTATAGGGATACATGTATTTGGAACTCTAAATCAAACACTTTTTGTGCTAGCTCTTTGAAACTTGAAACAATAAAGCAGTTTAAAGTTCTATCTCTGTGCTTTGTTTGCTGTTGATGTAGCCCTAAGCAGAGACTGGCTACAATCACGTTCATGGAAAGGGTTTCCCAAGCTTCCAAAAAACTACGAGTTGCCTGAAATCTCAGCAAACATTTTTTCACCCAATCTTGATGATTCTTTCAGGTAATGATCAGAACACCAAAACCACTTGGCTCACCAAATTTCGTTCTTCTAGGTTAAACCGTCCGTTTTCAGTAACCGTTTTGATTTTTAGGTTTCACTCTGTTTTCTCCTATAGGGATATATATATTTGGAACTCTAAATCAAACACGGTTTGGGCTAGCTCTTTGAAACTTGACACAATAAAGCAGTTTCAAGTTCTATCTCTGTGCTTTGTTTGCTGTTGATATAGCCCTCAGCAGATACTGGCTAAAATCACTTTCATGGAAAGGGGTTGCCAAGCTTCAAAAAAAACTACGAGTTGCCTGAAATCTCAGCAAACATTTTTTCACCCTATCTTGATGATTCTTTCAGGTAATGATCAGTATAGCAAAATCACTTGGCTCACCAAATTTTGTTCTTCTAGGTTCAACCGTTCGTTTGCAGTAACCGTTTTCATTTTTAGGTTTCACTCTGTTTTCTCCTATAGGGATACATGTATTTGGAACTCTAAATCAAACACGGTTTGTGCTAGTTCTTTGAACTTGACACAATAAAGCTGTTTCTAGTTCTATCTCGATGGTTTGTTTGGTGTTGATGTAGCCCTAAGCAGAAACTGGCGAAAATCACTTTCATGGAAAGGGGTTGCCAAGCTTCCAAAAAACTCCGAGTTGCCTGAAATCTCAGCAAACATTTTTTCACCCAATCTTGATGATTCTTTCAGGTAATGATCAGTACACCAAAACCACTTGGCTCACCAAATTTCGTTGCCTGATATCTCAGCAAACATTTTTTCACCCAACATTGATGATTCTTTCAGGTAATGATCAGTACACCAAAACCACTTGGCTCACCAAATTTCGTTCTTCTAGGTTCAACCGTTCGTTTGCAGTAACCGTTTTCATTTTTAGGTTTCACTCTGCTTTCTCCTATAGGGATACATGTATTTGGAACTCTAAATCAAACACGGTTTGTGCAAGCTCTTTGAAACTTGACACAATAAAGCAGTTTCAAGTTCTATCTCTATGCTTTGTTTGCTGTTGATGTAGCCTTAAGCAGAGACTGCCGAAAATCACTTTCATGGAAAGGGGTTGCCAAGCTTCCAAAAAACTACGAGTTACCTGAAATCTCAGCAAACATTTTTTCACCCAATCTTGATGATTCTTTCAGGTAATGATCAGTACAGCAGAACCACTTGGCTCACCAAATTTCGTTCTTCTAGGTTCAACCGTTCGTTTGCAGTAACCTTTTTCATTTTTAGGTTTCACTCTGTTTTCTCCTATAGGGATACATGTATTTGGAACTCTAAATCAAACACGGTTTGTGCTAGCTCTTTGAAACGTGACATAATAAAGCAGTTTCAAGTTCTATCTCTATGCTTTGTTTGCTGTTGATGTAGCCCTAAGCAGAGACTGGCGAAAATCACTTTCATGGAAAGGGGTTGCCAAGCTTCCAAAAAAATACGAGTTGCCTGAAATCTCAGCAAACATTTTTTCACCCAATCTTGATGATTCTTTCAGGTAATGATCAGTACACCAAAACCACTTGGCTCACCAAATTTCGTTCTTCTAGGTTCAACCGTTCGTTTGCAGTAACCGTTTTCATTTTTAGGTTTCACTCTGTTTTCTCCTATAGGGATACATGTATTTGGAACTCTAAATCAAACACGGTTTGGGCTAGCTCTTTGAAACTTGACACAATAAAGCAGTTTAAAGTTGTATCTCTATGCTTTGTTTGCTGTTGATGTAGCCCTAAGCAGAGACTGGCGAAAATCATTTTCATGGAAAGGGGTGTCCAAGCTTCCAAAAAAACTACGAGTTGCCTGAAATCTCAGCAAACATTTTTTCACCCAATCTTGAAGATTCTTTCAGGTAATGATCAGTACACCAAAACCACTTGGCTCACCAAATTTCGTTCTTCTAGGTTCAACCGTTCGTTTGCAGTAACCGTTTTCATTTTTAGGTTTCACTCTGTTTTCTCCTATAGGGATACATGTATTTGGAACTCTAAATCAAACACGGTTTGTGCTAGCTCTTTGAAACTTGACACAATAAAGCAGATTCAAGTTGTATCTCTATGCTTTGTTTGCTGTTGATGTAGCCCTAAGCAGAGACTGGCGAAAATCACTTTCATGGAAAGGGGTTGCCAAGCTTCCAAAAAACTAGGAGTTGCCTGAAATCGCAGCAAACATTTTTTCTCCCAATCTAGATGATTCTTTCAGGTAATGATCAGTACACCAAAACCACATGGCTCACCAAATTTCGTTCTTCTAGGTTCAACCGTTCGTTTGCAGTAACCGTTTTCATTTTTAGGTTTCACTCAGTTTTCTCCTATAGGGATACATGTATTTGGAACTCTAAATCAAACACGGTTTTGGCTAGCTCTTTGAAACTTGACACAATAAAGCAGTTTCAAGTTCTATCTCTATGGTTTGTTTGCTGTTGATGTAGCCCTAAGCAGAGACTGGCGAAAATCACTTTAATGGAAAGGGGTTGCCAAGCTTCCAAAAAACTACGAGTTGCCTTAAATCTCAGCAAATATTTTTTCACCCAATCTTGATGATTCTTTCAGGTAATGATCAGTACAGCAGAACCACTTGGCTCACCAAATTTCGTTCCTCTAGGTTCAACCGTTCGTTTGCAGTAACCGTTTTCATTTTTAGGTTTCACTCTGTTTTCTCCTATAGGGATACATGTATTTGGAACTCTAAATCAAACACGGTTTGGGCTAGCTCTTTGAAACGTGACACAATAAAGCAGTTTCAAGTTCTATCTCTATGGTTTGTTTGCTGTTGATGTAGCCCTAAGCAGAGACTGGCGAAAATCACTTTCATGGAAAGGGGTTGCCAAGCTTCCAAAAAACTACGAGTTGCCTGAAATCTCAGCAAACATTTTTTCACCCAATCTTGATGATTCTTTCAGGTAATGATCAGTACACCAAAACCACTTGGCTCACCAAATTTCGTTCTTCTAGGTTCAACCGTTCGTTTGCAGTAACCGTTTTCATTTTTAGGTTTCACTCTGTTTTCTCCTATAGGGATACATGTATTTGGAACTCTAAATCAAACACGGTTTGTGCTAGCTCTTTGAAACTTGACACAGTAAAGCAGTTTCAAGTTGTATCTCTATGCTTTGTTTGCTGTTGATGTAGCCCTAAGCAGAGACTCACGAAAATCACTTTGATGAAAAGGGGTTGCCAAGCTTCCAAAAAACTACGAGTTGCTGTAATCTCAGCAAACATTTTTTCACCCAATCTTGATGATTCTTTCAGGTGATGATCAGTACACCAAAACCACTTGGCTCACCAAATTTCGTTCTTCTAGGTTCAACTGTTCGATTGCAGTAACCGTTTTCATTTTTAGGTTTCACTCTGTTTTCTCCTATAGGGATACATGTATTTGGAACTCTAAATCAAACACGGTTTGAGCTAGCTCTTTGAAACGTGACACAATAAAGCAGTTTCAAGTTCTATCTCTATGGTTTGTTTGCTGTTGATGTAGCCCTAAGCAGAGACTGGTGAAAATCACTTTCATGGAAAGGGGTGTCCAAGCTTCCAAAAAAGTACGAGTTTCCTGAAATCTCAGCAAACATTTTTTCACCCCATCTTGATGATTCCTTCCGGTAATGATCAGTACACCAAAACCACTTGGCTCACCAAATTTCGTTCTTCTAGTTTCAACCGTTCGTTTGCAGTAACCGTTTTCATTTTTAAGTTTCACTCTGTTTTTTCCTATAGGGATACATGTATTTGGAACTCTAAATCAAACACAGTTTGTGCTAGCTCTTTGAAACTTTGCACAATACAGCAGTTTCAAGTTCTATCCCTATGGTTTGTTTGCTGTTGATGTAGCCCTAAGCAGAGACTGGCGAAAATCACTTTCATAGAAAGTGGTTGCCAAGCTTGCAAAAAACTACGAGTTGCCTGAAATCTCAGCAAACATTTTTTCACCCAATCTTGATGATTCTTTCAGGTAATGATCAGTACACCAAAACCACTTGGCTCACCAAATTTCGTTCTTCTAGGTTCAACCGTTAGTTTGCAGTAACCGTTTTCATTTTTAGGTTTCACTCTGTTTTCTCCTATAGGGATACATGTATTTGGAACTCTAAGTCAAACACGGTTTGTGCTAGCTCTTTGAAACTTGACACAATAAAGCAGTTTCAAATTGTATCTATATGCTTTGTTTGCTGTTGATGTAGCCCTAAGCAGAGACTGGCGAAAATCACTTTTATGGAAAGGGGTTGCCAAGCTTCCAAAAAAATACGAGTTGCCTGAAATCACAGCAAACATTTTTTCACCCAATCTTGATGATTCTTTCAGGTAATGATCAGTACACCAAAACCACTTGGCTCACCAAATTTCGTTCTTCTAGGTTCAACCGTTCGTTTGCAGTAACCGTTTTCATTTTTAGGTTTCACTCTGTTTTCTCCTATAGGGATACATGTATTTGGAACTCTAAATCAAACACGGTTTGGGCTAGCTCTTTGAAACTTGACACAATAAAGCAGTTTCAAGTTCTATCTTTATGCTTTGTTTGCTGTTGATGTAGCCCTAAGCAGAGACTGGCGAAAATCACTTTCATGGAAAGGGGTTGCCAAGCTTCCAAAAAACTACGAGTTACCTGAAATCTCAGCAAACATTTTTTCACCCAATCTTGATGATTCTTTCAGGTAATGATCAGTACAGCATAACTACTTGGCTTACCAAATTTCGTTCTTCTAGGTTCAACCGTTCGTTTGCAGTAACCGTTTTCATTTTTAGGTTTCACTCTGTTTTCTCCTATAGGGATACATGTATTTGGAACTCTAAATCAAACACGGTTCGTGCTAGCTCTTTGAAACGTGACACAATAAAGCAGTTTCAAGTTCTATATCTCTGGTTTGTTTGCTGTTGATGTAGCCCTAAGCAGAGACTGGCGAAAATCACTTTCATGGAAAGGGGTTGCCAAGCTTCCAAAAAACTACGAGTTGCCTGAAATCTCAGCAAACATTTTTTCACCCAATCTTGATGATTCTTTCAGGTAATGATCAGTACACCAAAACCACTTGGCTCACCAAATTTCGTTCTTCTAGGTTCAACCATTCGTTTACAGTAACCGTTTTCATTTTTAGGTTTCACTCTCTTTTCTCCTATAGGGATACATGTATTTGGAACTCTAAATCAAACACGGTTTGTGCTAGCTCTTTGAAACTTGACACAATTAAGCAGTTTCAAGTTCTATCTCTATGCTTTGTTTGCTGTTGATGTAGCCCTAAGCAGAGACTGGCGAAAATCACTTTCATGGAAAGGGGTTGCCAAGCTTCGAAAAAACTACGAGTTGCCTGAAATCTCAGCAAACATTTTTTCACCCAATCTTGATGATTCTTTCAGGTAATGATCAGTACACCAAAACCACTTGGCTCACCAAATTTCGTTCTTCTAGGTTCAACCGTTCGTTTGCAGTAACCGTTTTCATTTTTAGGTTTCACTCTGTTTTCTCCTATAGGGATACATGTATTTGGAATTCTAAATAAAACACGGTTTGTGCTAGCTCTTTGAAACTTGACACAGTAAAGCAGTTTCAAGTTGTATCTCTATGCTTTGTTTGCTGTTGATGTAGCCCTAAGCAGAGACTCGCGAAAATCACTTTCATGAAAAGGGGTTGCCAAGCTTCCAAAAAACTACGAGTTGCCTGAAATCTCAGCAAGCATTTTTTCAGCCAATCTTGATGATTCTTTCAGGTGATGATCAGTACACTAAAACCACTTGGCTCACCAAATTTCGTTCTTCTAGGTTCAACCGTTCGTTTGCAGTAACCGTTTTCATTTTTAAGTTTCACTCTGTTTTCTCCTATAGGGATACATGTATTTATAACTATAAATCAAACACGGTTTGTGCAAGCTCTTTGAAACTTGACACAATAAAGTAGTTTCAAGTTCTATCTCTATGCTTTGTTTGCTGTTGATGTAGCCCTAAGCAGAGACTGGCGAAAATCACTTTCATGGAAAGGGGTGTCCAAGCTTCCAAAAAACTACGAGTTGCCTGAAATCTCAGCAAACATTTTTTTACCCCATCTTGATGATTCTTTCAGGTAATGATCAGTACATCAAAACCACTTGGCTCACCAAATTTCGTTCTTCTAGTTTCAACCGTTCGTTTGCAGTAACCGTTTTCATTTTTAGGTTTCACTTTGTTTTTTCCTATAGGGATACATGTATTTGGAACTCTAAATCAAACACGGTTTGTGCTAGCTCTTTGAAACTTTGCACAATACAGCAGTTTCAAGTTCTATCCCTATGGTTTGTTTGCTGTTGATGTAGCCCTAAGCAGAGACTGGCGAAAATCACTTTCATAGAAAGTAGTTGCCAAGCTTCCAAAAAACTACGAGTTGCCTGAAATCTCAGCAAACATTTTGTCACCCAATCTTGATGATTCTTTCAGGTAATGATCAGTACACCAAAACCACTTGGCTCACCAAATTTCGTTCTTCTAGGTTCAACCGTTCGTTTGCAGTAACCGTTTTCATTTTTAGGTTTCACTCTGTTTTCTCCTATAGGGATACATGTATTTGGAACTCTAAATCAAACACGGTTTGTGCTAGCTCTTTGAAACTTGACACAATAAAGCAGTTTCAAGTTGTATCTCTATGCTTTGTTTGCTGTTGATGTAGCCCTAAGCAGAGACTGGCGAAAATCACTTTTATGGAAAGGGGTTGCCAAGCTTGCAAAAAACTACGAGTTGCCTGAAATCTCAGCAAACATTTTTTCACCCAATCTTGATGATTCTTTCAGGTAATGATCAGTACACCAAAACCACTTGGCTCACCAAATTTCTTTCTTCTAGGTTCAACCGTTCGTTTGCAGTAACCGTTTACATTTTTAGGTTTCACTCTGTTTTCTACTATAGGGATACATGTATTTGGAACTCTAAATCAAACATGGTTTCTGCTAGCTCTTTGAAACTTGACACAATAAAGCAGTTTCAAGTTCTATCTCTATGCTTTGTTTGCTGTTGATGTGGCCCTAAGCAGAGACTGGCGAAAATCACTTTCATGGAAAGGGGTTGCAAAGCTTCCAAAAAACTACGAGTTGCCTGAAATTTCAGCAAACATTTTTTCACCCAATCTTGATGATTCTTTCAGGTAATGATCAGTACACCAAAACCACTTGGCTCACCAAATTTCGTTCTTCTAGGTTCAACCGTTCGTTTGCAGTAACCGTTTTCATTTTTAGGTTTCACTCTGTTTTCTCCTATAGGGATACATGTATTTGGAACTCTAAATCAAACACGGTTTGTGCTAGCTCTTTGAAACTTGACACAGTAAAGCAGTTTCAAGTTGTATCTCTATGCTTTGTTTGCTTTTGATGTAGCCCTAAGCAGAGACTCGCGAAAATCACTTTCATGAAAAGGGGTTGCCAAGCTTCCAAAAAACTACGAGTTGCCTGAAATCTCAGCAAACATTTTTTCACCCAATCTTGATGATTCTTTCAGGTGATGATCACTACACCAAAACCACTTGGCTCACCAAATTTCGTTCTTCTAGGTTCAACTGTTCGTTTGCAGTAACCGTTTTCATTTTTAGGTTTCACTCTGTTTTCTCCTATAGGGATACATGTATTTGGAACTCTAAATCAAACACGGTTTGTGCTAGCTCTTTGAAACGTGACACAATAAAGCAGTTTCAATTTCTATCTCTATGGTTTGTTTGCTGTTGATGTTGCCCTAAGCAGAGACTGGCGAAAATCACTTTCATGGAAAGGGGTTGCCAAGCTTCCAAAAAACTACGAGTTGCCTGAAATCTCAGCAAACACTTTTTCACCCAATCTTTATGATTCTTTCAGGTAATGATAAGTACAGCAAAACCACTTGGCTCACCAAATTTCGTTCTTCTAGGTTCAACCGTTCGTTTGCAGTAACCGTTTTCATTTTTAGGTTTCACTCTCTTTTCTCCTATAGGGATACATGTATTTGGAACTCTAAATCAAACACGGTTTGTGCAAGCTCTTTGAAACTTGACACAATAAAGCAGTTTCAAGTTCTATCTCTATGCTTTCTTTGCTGTTGATGTAGCCTTAAGCAGAGACTGGCGAAAATCACTTTAATGGAAAGGGGTTGCCAAGCTTCCAAAAAAATACGAGTTGCCTGAAATCTCAGTAAACATTTTTTCACCCAATCTTGATGATTCTTTTAGGTAATGATCAGTACACCAAAACCACTTGTCTCACCAAATTTCGTTCTTCTAGGTTCAACCGTTCATTTGCAGTAACCGTTTTCATTTTTAGGTTTCACTCTGTTTTCTCGTATAGGGATACATGTATTTGGAACTCTAAATCAAACACGGTTTGTGCTAGCTCTTTGAAACTTGACACAATAAAGCAGTTTCAAGTTCTATCTCTATGCTTTGTTTGCTGTTGATGTAGCCCTAAGCAGAGACTGGCGAAAATCACTTTCATGGAAAGGGGTTGCTAGGCTTCCAAAAAACTACGAGTTGCCTGAAATCTCAGCAAACATTTTTTCACCCAATCTTGATGATTCTTTCAGGTAATGATCAGTACACCAAAACCACTTGGCTCACCAAATTTCGTTCTTCTAGGTTCAACCGTTCGTTTGCAGTAACCGTTTTCATTTTTAGGTTTCACTCTGTTTTCTCCTATAGGGATACATGTATTTGGAACTCTAAATCAAACACGGTTTGTGCTAGCTCTTTGAAACTTGACACAATAAAGCAGTTTCAAGTTGTATCTCTATGCTTTGTTTGCTGTTGATGTAGCCCTAAGCAGAGACTCACGAAAATCACTTTGATGAAAAGGGGTTGCCAAGCTTCCAAAAAACTACGAGTTGCTGTAATCTCAGCAAACATTTTTTCACCCAATCTTGATGATTCTTTCAGGTGATGATCAGTACACCAAAACCACTTGGCTCACCAAATTTCGTTCTTCTAGGTTCAACTGTTCGATTGCAGTAACCGTTTTCATTTTTAGGTTTCACTCTGTTTTCTCCTATAGGGATACATGTATTTGGAACTCTAAATCAAACACGGTTTGAGCTAGCTCTTTGAAACGTGACACAATAAAGCAGTTTCAAGTTCTATCTCTATGGTTTGTTTGCTGTTGATGTAGCCCTAAGCAGAGACTGGTGAAAATCACTTTCATGGAAAGGGGTGTCCAAGCTTCCAAAAAAGTACGAGTTTCCTGAAATCTCAGCAAACATTTTTTCACCCCATCTTGATGATTCCTTCCGGTAATGATCAGTACACCAAAACCACTTGGCTCACCAAATTTCGTTCTTCTAGTTTCAACCGTTCGTTTGCAGTAACCGTTTTCATTTTTAAGTTTCACTCTGTTTTTTCCTATAGGGATACATGTATTTGGAACTCTAAATCAAACACAGTTTGTGCTAGCTCTTTGAAACTTTGCACAATACAGCAGTTTCAAGTTCTATCCCTATGGTTTGTTTGCTGTTGATGTAGCCCTAAGCAGAGACTGGCGAAAATCACTTTCATAGAAAGTGGTTGCCAAGCTTGCAAAAAACTACGAGTTGCCTGAAATCTCAGCAAACATTTTTTCACCCAATCTTGATGATTCTTTCAGGTAATGATCAGTACACCAAAACCACTTGGCTCACCAAATTTCGTTCTTCTAGGTTCAACCGTTAGTTTGCAGTAACCGTTTTCATTTTTAGGTTTCACTCTGTTTTCTCCTATAGGGATACATGTATTTGGAACTCTAAGTCAAACACGGTTTGTGCTAGCTCTTTGAAACTTGACACAATAAAGCAGTTTCAAATTGTATCTATATGCTTTGTTTGCTGTTGATGTAGCCCTAAGCAGAGACTGGCGAAAATCACTTTTATGGAAAGGGGTTGCCAAGCTTCCAAAAAAATACGAGTTGCCTGAAATCACAGCAAACATTTTTTCACCCAATCTTGATGATTCTTTCAGGTAATGATCAGTACACCAAAACCACTTGGCTCACCAAATTTCGTTCTTCTAGGTTCAACCGTTCGTTTGCAGTAACCGTTTTCATTTTTAGGTTTCACTCTGTTTTCTCGTATAGGGATACATGTATTTGGAACTCTAAATCAAACACGGTTTGGGCTAGCTCTTTGAAACTTGACACAATAAAGCAGTTTCAAGTTCTATCTTTATGCTTTGTTTGCTGTTGATGTAGCCCTAAGCAGAGACTGGCGAAAATCACTTTCATGGAAAGGGGTTGCCAAGCTTCCAAAAAACTACGAGTTACCTGAAATCTCAGCAAACATTTTTTCACCCAATCTTGATGATTCTTTCAGGTAATGATCAGTACAGCATAACTACTTGGCTTACCAAATTTCGTTCTTCTAGGTTCAACCGTTCGTTTGCAGTAACCGTTTTCATTTTTAGGTTTCACTCTGTTTTCTCCTATAGGGATACATGTATTTGGAACTCTAAATCAAACACGGTTCGTGCTAGCTCTTTGAAACGTGACACAATAAAGCAGTTTCAAGTTCTATATCTCTGGTTTGTTTGCTGTTGATGTAGCCCTAAGCAGAGACTGGCGAAAATCACTTTCATGGAAAGGGGTTGCCAAGCTTCCAAAAAACTACGAGTTGCCTGAAATCTCAGCAAACATTTTTTCACCCAATCTTGATGATTCTTTCAGGTAATGATCAGTACACCAAAACCACTTGGCTCACCAAATTTCGTTCTTCTAGGTTCAACCATTCGTTTACAGTAACCGTTTTCATTTTTAGGTTTCACTCTCTTTTCTCCTATAGGGATACATGTATTTGGAACTCTAAATCAAACACGGTTTGTGCTAGCTCTTTGAAACTTGACACAATTAAGCAGTTTCAAGTTCTATCTCTATGCTTTGTTTGCTGTTGATGTAGCCCTAAGCAGAGACTGGCGAAAATCACTTTCATGGAAAGGGGTTGCCAAGCTTCGAAAAAACTACGAGTTGCCTGAAATCTCAGCAAACATTTTTTCACCCAATCTTGATGATTCTTTCAGGTAATGATCAGTACACCAAAACCACTTGGCTCACCAAATTTCGTTCTTCTAGGTTCAACCGTTCGTTTGCAGTAACCGTTTTCATTTTTAGGTTTCACTCTGTTTTCTCCTATAGGGATACATGTATTTGGAATTCTAAATAAAACACGGTTTGTGCTAGCTCTTTGAAACTTGACACAGTAAAGCAGTTTCAAGTTGTATCTCTATGCTTTGTTTGCTGTTGATGTAGCCCTAAGCAGAGACTCGCGAAAATCACTTTCATGAAAAGGGGTTGCCAAGCTTCCAAAAAACTACGAGTTGCCTGAAATCTCAGCAAGCATTTTTTCAGCCAATCTTGATGATTCTTTCAGGTGATGATCAGTACACTAAAACCACTTGGCTCACCAAATTTCGTTCTTCTAGGTTCAACCGTTCGTTTGCAGTAACCGTTTTCATTTTTAAGTTTCACTCTGTTTTCTCCTATAGGGATACATGTATTTATAACTATAAATCAAACACGGTTTGTGCAAGCTCTTTGAAACTTGACACAATAAAGTAGTTTCAAGTTCTATCTCTATGCTTTGTTTGCTGTTGATGTAGCCCTAAGCAGAGACTGGCGAAAATCACTTTCATGGAAAGGGGTGTCCAAGCTTCCAAAAAACTACGAGTTGCCTGAAATCTCAGCAAACATTTTTTTACCCCATCTTGATGATTCTTTCAGGTAATGATCAGTACACCAAAACCACTTGGCTCACCAAATTTCGTTCTTCTAGTTTCAACCGTTCGTTTGCAGTAACCGTTTTCATTTTTAGGTTTCACTTTGTTTTTTCCTATAGGGATACATGTATTTGGAACTCTAAATCAAACACGGTTTGTGCTAGCTCTTTGAAACTTTGCACAATACAGCAGTTTCAAGTTCTATCCCTATGGTTTGTTTGCTGTTGATGTAGCCCTAAGCAGAGACTGGCGAAAATCACTTTCATAGAAAGTAGTTGCCAAGCTTCCAAAAAACTACGAGTTGCCTGAAATCTCAGCAAACATTTTGTCACCCAATCTTGATGATTCTTTCAGGTAATGATCAGTACACCAAAACCACTTGGCTCACCAAATTTCGTTCTTCTAGGTTCAACCGTTCGTTTGCAGTAACCGTTTTCATTTTTAGGTTTCACTCTGTTTTCTCCTATAGGGATACATGTATTTGGAACTCTAAATCAAACACGGTTTGTGCTAGCTCTTTGAAACTTGACACAATAAAGCAGTTTCAAGTTGTATCTCTATGCTTTGTTTGCTGTTGATGTAGCCCTAAGCAGAGACTGGCGAAAATCACTTTTATGGAAAGGGGTTGCCAAGCTTGCAAAAAACTACGAGTTGCCTGAAATCTCAGCAAACATTTTTTCACCCAATCTTGATGATTCTTTCAGGTAATGATCAGTACACCAAAACCACTTGGCTCACCAAATTTCTTTCTTCTAGGTTCAACCGTTCGTTTGCAGTAACCGTTTACATTTTTAGGTTTCACTCTGTTTTCTACTATAGGGATACATGTATTTGGAACTCTAAATCAAACATGGTTTCTGCTAGCTCTTTGAAACTTGACACAATAAAGCAGTTTCAAGTTCTATCTCTATGCTTTGTTTGCTGTTGATGTGGCCCTAAGCAGAGACTGGCGAAAATCACTTTCATGGAAAGGGGTTGCAAAGCTTCCAAAAAACTACGAGTTGCCTGAAATTTCAGCAAACATTTTTTCACCCAATCTTGATGATTCTTTCAGGTAATGATCAGTACACCAAAATCACTTGGCTCACCAAATTTCGTTCTTCTAGGTTCAACCGTTCGTTTGCAGTAACCGTTTTCATTTTTAGGTTTCACTCTGTTTTCTCCTATAGGGATACATGTATTTGGAACTCTAAATCAAACACGGTTTGTGCTAGCTCTTTGAAACTTGACACAGTAAAGCAGTTTCAAGTTGTATCTCTATGCTTTGTTTGCTTTTGATGTAGCCCTAAGCAGAGACTCGCGAAAATCACTTTCATGAAAAGGGGTTGCCAAGCTTCCAAAAAACTACGAGTTGCCTGAAATCTCAGCAAACATTTTTTCACCCAATCTTGATGATTCTTTCAGGTGATGATCACTACACCAAAACCACTTGGCTCACCAAATTTCGTTCTTCTAGGTTCAACTGTTCGTTTGCAGTAACCGTTTTCATTTTTAGGTTTCACTCTGTTTTCTCCTATAGGGATACATGTATTTGGAACTCTAAATCAAACACGGTTTGTGCTAGCTCTTTGAAACGTGACACAATAAAGCAGTTTCAATTTCTATCTCTATGGTTTGTTTGCTGTTGATGTTGCCCTAAGCAGAGACTGGCGAAAATCACTTTCATGGAAAGGGGTTGCCAAGCTTCCAAAAAACTACGAGTTGCCTGAAATCTCAGCAAACACTTTTTCACCCAATCTTTATGATTCTTTCAGGTAATGATAAGTACAGCAAAACCACTTGGCTCACCAAATTTCGTTCTTCTAGGTTCAACCGTTCGTTTGCAGTAACCGTTTTCATTTTTAGGTTTCACTCTCTTTTCTCCTATAGGGATACATGTATTTGGAACTCTAAATCAAACACGGTTTGTGCAAGCTCTTTGAAACTTGACACAATAAAGCAGTTTCAAGTTCTATCTCTATGCTTTCTTTGCTGTTGATGTAGCCTTAAGCAGAGACTGGCGAAAATCACTTTAATGGAAAGGGGTTGCCAAGCTTCCAAAAAAATACGAGTTGCCTGAAATCTCAGAAAACATTTTTTCACCCAATCTTGATGATTCTTTTAGGTAATGATCAGTACACCAAAACCACTTGTCTCACCAAATTTCGTTCTTCTAGGTTCAACCGTTCATTTGCAGTAACCGTTTTCATTTTTAGGTTTCACTCTGTTTTCTCGTATAGGGATACATGTATTTGGAACTCTAAATCAAACACGGTTTGTGCTAGCTCTTTGAAACTTGACACAATAAAGCAGTTTCAAGTTCTATCTCTATGCTTTGTTTGCTGTTGATGTAGCCCTAAGCAGAGACTGGCGAAAATCACTTTCATGGAAAGGGGTTGCTAGGCTTCCAAAAAACTACGAGTTGCCTGAAATCTCAGCAAACATTTTTTCACCCAATCTTGATGATTCTTTCAGGTAATGATCAGTACACCAAAACCACTTGGCTCACCAAATTTCGTTCTTCTAGGTTCAACCGTTCGTTTGCAGTAACCGTTTTCATTTTTAGGTTTCACTCTGTTTTCTCCTATAGGGATACATGTATTTGGAACTCTAAATCAAACACGGTTTGTGCTAGCTCTTTGAAACTTGACACAATAAAGCAGTTTCAAGTTGTATCTCTATGCTTTGTTTGCTTTTGATGTAGCCCTAAGCAGAGACTCGCGAAAATCACTTTCATGAAAAGGGGTTGCCAAGCTTCCAAAAAACTACGAGTTGCCTGAAATCTCAGCAAACATTTTTTCACCCAATCTTGATGATTCTTTCAGGTGATGATCAGTACACCAAAACCACTTGGCTTACCAAATTTCGTTCTTCCAGGTTCAACTGTTCGTTTGCAGTAACCGTTTTCATTTTTAGGTTTCACTCTGTTTTCTCCTATAGGGATACATGTATTTGGAACTCTAAATCAAACACGGTTTGTGCTAGCTCTTTGAAACGTGACACAATAAAGCAGTTTCAAGTTCTATCTCTATGCTTTTTTTGCTGTTGATGTAGCCCTAATCAGAGACTGGCGAAAATCACTTTCATGGAAAGGGGTTGCCAAGCTTCCAAAAAACTACAAGTTGCCTGAAATCTAAGCAAACACTTTTTCACCCAATCTTGATGATTCTTTCAGGTAATGATAAGTACAGCAAAACCACTTGGCTCACCAAATTTCGTTCTTCTAGGTTCAACCGTTCGTTTGCAGTAACCGTTTTAATTTTTAGGTTTCACTCTGTTTTCTCCTATAGGGATACATGTATTTGGAACTCTAAATCAAACACGGTTTGTGCAAGCTCTTTGAAACTTGACACAATAAAGCAGTTTCAAGTTCTATCGCTATGCTTTGTTTGCTGTTGATGTAGCCCTAAGCAGAGACTGGCGAAAATCACTTTCATGGAAAGGGGTTGCCAAGCTTCCACAAAACTATGAGTTGCCTGAAATCTCAGCAAACATTTTGTCACCCAATCTTGATGATTCTTTCAGGTAATGATCAGTACAGCAAAACCACTTGGCTTACCAAATTTCGTTCTTCTAGGTTCAACCGTTCATTTGCAGTAACCGTTTTCATTTTTAGGTTTCACTCTGTTTTCTCCTATAGGGATACATGTATTTGGAACTCTAAATCAAACACGGTTTGTGCTAGCTCCTTGAAACTTGACAAAATAAAGCAGTTTCAAGTTCTTTCTCTATGCTTTGTTTGCTGTTGATGTAGCCCTAAGCAGAGACTGGCGAAAATCACTTTCATGGAAAGGGGTTGCCAAGCTTCCAAAAAACTACGAGTTGCCTGAAATCTCAGCAAACATTTTTTCACCCAATCTTGATGATTCTTTCAGGTGATGATCAGTACACCAAAACCACTTGGCTCACCAAATTTCGTTCTTCTAGGTTCAACCGTTCGTTTGCAGTTACCGTTTTTCTTTTTAGGTTTCACTCTGTTTTATCCTATAGGGATACATGAATTTGGAACTCTAAATCAAACACGGTTTGTGTTAGCTCTTTGAAACTTGACACAATAAAGCAGTTTCAAGTTCTATCTCTATGCTTTGTTTGCTGTTGATGTAGCTCTAAGCAGAGACTGGCGAAAATCACTTTCATGGAAAGGGGTTGCCAAGCTTCCAAAAAACTACGAGTTGCCTGAAATCTCAGCAAAAATTTTTTAACCCAATCTTGATGATTCCTTCAGGTAATGATCACTACAACAAAACCACTTGGCTCACCAAATTTCGTTCTTCTAGGTTAAACCGTTCGTTTGCAGTAACCGTTTTCATTTTTAGGTTTCACTCTGTTTTCTCCTATTGGGATACATGTATTTGGAACTCTAAATCAAACACGGTTTGGGCTAGCTCTTTGAAACTTGACACAATAAAGCAGTTTCAAGTTCTATCTCTATGCTTTGTTTGCTGTTGATGTAGCCCTAAGCAGAGACTGGCGAAAATCACTTTCATGGAAAGGGGTTGCCAAGCTTCCAAAAAACTACGAGTTGCCTGAAATCTCAGCAAACATTTTTTCACCCAATCTTGGTGATTCTTTCAGGTAATGATCAGCACAGCAGAACCACTTGGCTCACCAAATTTCGTTCTTCTAGGTTCAACCGTTCGTTTGCAGTAACCGTTTTCATTTTTAGGTTTCACTCTGTTTTCTCCTATAGGGATACATGTATTTGGAACTCTAAATCAAACACGGTTTGTGCTAGCTCTTTGAAACTTGACACAATGAAGCAGTTTCAAGTACTATCTCTATGGTTTGTTTGCTGTTGATGTAGCCCTAAGCAGAGACTGGCGAAAATCACTTTCATGGAAAGGGGTTGCCAAGCTTCCAAAAAACTACGAGTTGCCTGAAATCTCAGCAAACACTTTTTCACCCAATCTTGATGATTCTTTCAGGTAATGATAAGTACAGCAAAACCACTTGGCTCACCAAATTTCGTTCTTCTAGGTTCAACCATTCGTTTGCACTAACCGTTTTCATTTTTAGGTTTCACTCTGTTTTCTCCTATAGGGATACATGTATTTGGAACTCTAAATCAAACACGGTTTGTGCTAGCTCCTTGAAACTTGACACAATAAAGCAGTTTCAAGTTCTTTCTCTATGCTTTGTTTGCTGTTGATGTAGCCCTAAGCAGAGACTGGCGAAAATCACTTTCATGGAAAGGGGTTGCCAAGCTTCCATAAAACTTCGAGTTGCCTGAAATCTCAGCAAACATTTTTTCACCCAAACTTGATGATTCTTTCAGGTAATAATCAGTACAGCAAAACCACTTGGCTCACCAAATTTCGTTCTTCTAGGTTCAACCGTTCGTTTGCAGTAACCATTTTTATTTTTAGGTTTCACTCTGTTTTCTTCTATAGGGATACATGTATTTGGAACTCTAAATCAAACACGGTTTGTGCTAGCTCTTTGAATCTTGACACAATAAAGCAGTTTCAATTTCTATCTCTATGGTTTGTTTTCTGTTGATGTAGCCCTAAGCAGAGACTGGCGAAAATCACTTTCATGGAAAGGGATTGCCAAGCTTCCAAAAAACTGCGAGTTGCCTGAAATCACAGCAAACATTTTTTCACCCAATCTTGATGATTCTTTCAGGTAATGATCAGTACACGAAAACCACTTGGCTCACCAAATTTCGTTCTTCTAGGTTCAACCGTTCGTTTGCAGTAACCGTTTTAATTTTTAGGGTTCACTCTGTTTTCTCGTATAGGGATACATGTATTTGGAACTCTGAATCAAACACGGTTTGTGCTAGCTCTTTGAAACTTGACAGAATAAAACAGTTTCAAGTTCTATCTCTATGCTTTGTTTGCTGTTGATGGAGCCATAAGCAGAGACTGGCGAAAATCACTTTCATGGAAAGGGGTTGCCAAGCTTCCTAAAAACTACAAGTTGCCTGAAATCTCCACAAACATTTTTTCACCCAATCTTGATGATTCTTTCAGTAATGATCAGTACACCAAAACCACTTGGCTCACCAAATTTCGTTCTTCTAGGTTCAACCGTTCTTTTTCATTAACCGTTTTCATTTATAGGTTTCACTCTGTTTTCTCCTATAGGAATACATGTATTTGGAACTCTAAATCAAACACGGTTTGTGCTAGCTCTTTGAGTCTTGACACAATAAAGCAGTTTCAAGTTCTATCTCTATGGTTTGTTTGCTGTTGATGTAGCCCTAAGCAGAGACTGGCGAAAATCACTTTCATGGAAAGGGGTTGCCAAGCTTCCAAAAAACTTCGAGTTGCCTGAAATCTCAGCAAACATTTTTTCACCCAATCTTGATGATTCTTTCAGGTAATGATCAGTACACCAAAACCACTTGGCTCACCAAATTTCGTTCTTCTAGGTTCAACCATTCATTTGCAGTAACCGTTTTCATTTTTAGGTTTCACTCTGTTTTCTCCTATATGGATACATGTAATTGGAACTTTAAATCAAACACGGTTTGGGCTAGCTCTTTGAAACTTGACACAATAAAGCAGTTTCATGTTCTATCTCTATGCTTTGTTTGCTGTTGATGTAGGCCTAAGAAGAGACTGGCGAAAATCACTTTCATGGAAAGGGGTTGCCAAGCTTCCAAAAAATTACGAGTTGCCTAAAATCTCAGCAAACATTTTTTCACCCAATCTTGATGATTCTTTCAGGTAATGATCAATACAGCAAAACCACTTGGCTCACCAAATTTCGTTCTTCTAGGTTCAACCGTTCGTTTGCAGTAACCGTTTTCATTTTTAGGTTTCACTCTGTTTTCTCCTATAGGGATACATGTATTTGGAACTCTAAATCAAACACAGTTTGTGCTAGCTCTTTGAAACGTGACACAATAAAGCAGTTTCAAGTTCTATTTTTATGGTTTGTTTGCTGTTGATGTAGCCCTAAGCACAGACTGGCGAAAATCACTTTCATGGAAAGGGGTTGCCAAGCTTCCAAAAAACTACGAGTTGCCTGAAATCTCAGCAAACACTTTTTCACCCAATCTTGATGATTCTTTCAGGTAATGATAAGTACAGCAAAACCACTTGGCTCACCAAATTTCGTTCTTCTAGGTTCAACCGTTCGTTTGCAGTAACCAGTTTCATTTTTATTTTCCACTCTCTTTTCTCCTATAGGGATACATGTATTTTGAACTCTAAATCAAACATGGTTTCCGCTAGCTCTTCGAAATTAGACACAATAAAGCAGTTACAATTTCTATCTCTATGCTTTGTTTGCTGTTGATGTATCCCTAAGCAGAGACTGGCGAAAATCACTTTCATAGAAAGGGGTTGCCAAGCTTCCAAAAAACTACGAGTTGCCTGAAATCAAAGCAAACGTTTTTTCACCCAATCTTGCTGATTCTTTCAGGTAATGATCAGTACACCAAAACCAATTGGCTCACCATATTTTGTTCTTCTAGGTTCAACCGTTCGTTTGCAGTAACCATTTTCATTTTTAGTTTCCACTCTGTTTTCTCCTATAGGGATACATGTATTTGGAACTCTAAATCAAACACGGTTTGTGCTAGCTCTTTGAATCTTGACACAATAAAGCAGTTTCAATTTCTATCTCTATGCTTTGTTTGCTGTTGATGTAGCCCTAAGCAGAGACTGGCTACAATCACTTTCATGGAAAGGGGTTGCCAAGCTTCCAAAAAACTGCAAGTTGCCTGAAATCACAGCAAACATTTTTTCACCCAATCTTGATGATTCTTTCAGGTAATGATCAGTACAGCAAAACCACTTGGCTCACCAAATTTCGTTTTTCTAGGTTCAACCGTTCGTTTGCAGTAACCGTTTTCATTTTTAGGTTTCACTCTGTTTTCTCGTATAGGGATACATGTATTTGGAACTCTGAATCAAACACGGTTTGTGCTAGCTCTTTGAAACTTGACAGAATAAAACAGTTTCAAGTTCTATCTATATGCCTTGTTTGCTGTTGATGGAGCCCTAAGCAGAGACTGGCGAAAATCACTTTCATGGAAAGGGGTTGCCAAGCTTCCAAAAAACTTCGAGTTGCCTGAAATCTCAGCAAACATTTTTTCACCCAATCTTGATGATTCTTTCAGGTAATGATCAGTACACCAAAACCACTTGGCTCACCAAATTTCGTTCTTCTAGGTTCAACCGTTCGTTTGCAGTTACCGTTTTTATTTTTAGGTTTCACTCTGTTTTCTTCTATAGGGATACATGTATTTGGAACTCTAAATCAAACACGGTTTGTGCTAGCTCTTTGAATCTTGACACAATAAAGCAGTTTCAATTTCTATCTCTATGCTTTGTTTGCTGTTGATGTAGCCCTAAGCAGAGACTGGCGAAAATCAATTTCATGGAAAGGGATTGCCAAGATTCCAAAAAACTGCAAGTTGCCTGAAATCACAGCAAACATTTTTTCACCCAATCTTGATGATTCTTTCAGGTAATGATCAGTACATGAAAACCACTTGGCTCACCAAATTTCGTTCTTCTAGGTTCAACCGTTCGTTTGCAGTAACCGTTTTCATTTTTAGGTTTCACTCTGTTTTCTCATATAGGGATACATGTATTTGGAACTCTGAATCAAACACGGTTTGTGCTAGCTCTTTGAAACTTGACAGAATAAAACAGTTTCAGTTCTATCTCTGTGAATTGTTTGCTGTTGATGGAGCCCTAAGCAGAGACTCTCGAAAATCACTTTCATGGAAAGGGGTTGCCAAGCTTCCAAAAAACTACAAGTTGCTTGAAATCTCAGCAAACATTTTTTCACCCAATCTTGATGATTCTTTCAGGCAATGATCAGTACACCAAAACCACTTGGGTCACCAAATTTCGTTTTTCTAGATTCAACCGTTCTTTTTCAGTAACCGTTTTCATTTATAGGTTTCACTCTGTTTTCTCCTATAGGGATACATGTATTTGGAACTCTAAATGAAACACGGTTTTGGCTAGCTCTTTGAAACTTGACACAATAAAGCAGTTTCAAGTTCTATCTCTATGCTTTGTTTGCTGTTGATGTAGCCCTAAGCAGAGACTGGCGAAAATCACTTTCATGGAAAGGGGTTGCCAAGCTTCCAAAAAACTACGAGTTGCCTGAAATCTCAGCAAACATTTTTTCTCCCAATCTTGATGATTTTTTCAGGTAATGATCAGTACACCAAAACCACTTGGCTCACCAAATTTCGTTCTTCTAGGTTAAACCGTCCGTTTGCACTAACCGTTTTCATTTTTAGGTTTCACTCTCTTTTCTCCTATAGGGATACATGTATTTGGAACTCTAAATCAAACACGGTTTGTGCTAGCTCTTTGAAACGTGACACAATAAAGCAGTTTCAAGTTCTATCTCTATGGTTTGTTTGCTGTTGATGTAGCCCTAAGCAGAGACTGGCGAAAATCACTTTCATGGAAAGGGGTTGCCAAGCTTCCAAAAAAATACGAGTTGCCTGAAATCTCAGCAAACATTTTTTCACCCAATCTTGATGATTCTTTCAGGTAAAGATCAGTACACCAAAACCACTTGGCTCACCAAATTTCGTTCGGCTAGGTTCAACCGTTCGTTTGCAGTTACCGTTTTTATTTTTAGGTTTCACTCTGTTTTCTTCTATAGGGATACATGTATTTGGAACTCTAAATCAAACACGGTTTGTGCTAGCTCTTTGAATCTTGACACAATAAAGCAGTTTCAATTTCTATCTCTATGCTTTGTTTGCTGTTGATGTAGCCCTAAGCAGAGACTGGCTACAATCACTTTCATGGAAAGGGGTTGCCAAGCTTCCAAAAAACTGCAAGTTGCCTGAAATCACAGCAAACATTTTTTCACCCAATCTTGATGATTCTTTCAGGTAATGATCAGTACAGCAAAGCCACTTGGCTCACCAAATTTCGTTCTTCTAGGTTCAACCGTTCGTTTGCAGTAATCGTTTTCATTTTTAGGTTTCACTCTGTTTTCTCGTATAGGGATACATGTATTTGGAACTCTGAATCAAACACGGTTTGTGCTAGCTCTTTGAAACTTGACAGAATAAAACAGTTTCAAGTTCTATCTCTATGCCTTGTTTGCTGTTGATGGAGCCCTAAGCAGAGACTGGCGAAAATCACTTTCATGGAAAGGGGTTGCCAAGCTTCCAAAAAACTTCGAGTTGCCTGAAATCTCAGCAAACATTTTTTCACCCAATCTTGATGATTCTTTCAGGTAATGATCAGTACACCAAAACCACTTGGCTCACCAAATTTCGTTCTTCTAGGTTCAACCGTTCGTTTGCAGTTACCGTTTTTATTTTTAGGTTTCACTCTGTTTTCTTCTATAGGGATACATGTATTTGGAACTCTAAATCAAACACGGTTTGTGCTAGCTCTTTGAATCTTGACACAATAAAGCAGTTTCAATTTCTATCTCTATGCTTTGTTTGCTGTTGATGTAGCCCTAAGCAGAGACTGGCGAAAATCAATTTCATGGAAAGGGATTGCCAAGATTCCAAAAAACTGCAAGTTGCCTGAAATCACAGCAAACATTTTTTCACCCAATCTTGATGATTCTTTCAGGTAATGATCAGTACATGAAAACCACTTGGCTCACCAAATTTCGTTCTTCTAGGTTCAACCGTTCGTTTGCAGTAACCGTTTTCATTTTTAGGTTTCACTCTGTTTTCTCATATAGGGATACATGTATTTGGAACTCTGAATCAAACACGGTTTGTGCTAGCTCTTTGAAACTTGACAGAATAAAACAGTTTCACTTCTATCTCTATGAATTGTTTGCTGTTGATGGAGCCCTAAGCAGAGACTGGCGAAAATCACTTTCATGGAAAGGGGTTGCCAAGCTTCCAAAAAACTACAAGTTGCTTGAAATCTCAGCAAACATTTTTTCACCCAATCTTGATGATTCTTTCAGGTAATGATCAGTACACGAAAACCACTTGGGTCACCAAATTTCGTTTTTCTAGGTTCAACCGTTCTTTTTCAGTAACCGTTTTCATTTATAGGTTTCACTCTGTTTTCTCCTATAGGGATACATGTATTTGGAACTCTAAATCAAACACGGTTTTGGCTAGCTCTTTGAAACTTGACACAATAAAGCAGTTTCAAGTTCTATCTCTATGCTTTGTTTGCTGTTGATGTAGCCCTAAGCAGAGACTGGCGAAAATCACTTTCATGGAAAGGGGTTGCCAAGCTTCCAAAAAACTACGAGTTGCCTGAAATCTCAGCAAACATTTTTTCTCCCAATCTTGATGATTTTTTCAGGTAATGATCAGTACACCAAAACCACTTGGCTCACCAAATTTCGTTCTTCTAGGTTAAACCGTCCGTTTGCACTAACCGTTTTCATTTTTAGGTTTCACTCTCTTTTCTCCTATAGGGATACATGTATTTGGAACTCTAAATCAAACACGGTTTGTGCTAGCTCTTTGAAACGTGACACAATAAAGCAGTTTCAAGATCTATCTCTATGCTTTGTTTGCTGTTGATGTAGCCCTAAGAAGAGACTGGTGAAAATCACTTTCATGGAAAGGGGTTGCCAAGCTTCCAAAAAACTTCGAGATGCCTGAAATCTCAGCAAACATTTTTTCACCCAATCTTGATGATTCTTTCAGGTAATGATCACTACAACAAAACCACTTGGCTCACCAAATTTCGTTCTTCTAGGTTCAACCGTTCGTTTGCAGTAACCGTTTTCGTTTTTAGGTTTCACTCTGTTTTCTCCTATATGGATACATGTATTTGGAACTCTAAATCAAACACGGTTTGGGCTAGCTCTTTGAAACTTGACACAATAAAGCAGTTTCAAGATCTATCTCTATGCTTTGTTTGCTGTTGATGTAGCCCTAAGAAGAGACTGGCGAAAATCACTTTAATGGAAAGGGGTTGTCAAGCTTCCAAAAAACTACGAGTTGCCTGAAATCTCCGCAAACATTTTTTCACCCAATCTTGATGATTCTTTCAGGTAATGATCAGGACAACAAAACCACTTGGCTCACCAAATTTCGTTCTTCTAGGTTTAACCGTTCGTTTGCAGTTACCGTTTTCATTTTTAGATTTCACTCAGTTTTCTCATATGGGGATACATGTATTTGGAACTCTAAATCAAACACGGTTAGAGCTAGCTCTTTGAAACTTGACACAATAAAGCAGTTTCAATTTCTATCTCTATGCTTTGTTTCCTATTGATGTAGTCCTAAGCAGAGACTGGTAAAAATCACTTTCATGGAAAGGGGTTGCCAAGCTTCCAAAAAACTACGAGTTGCCTGAAATCTCAGCAAACATTTTTTCACCCAAACTTGATGATTCTTTCAGGTGATGATCAGTACACCAAAACCACTTGGCTCACCAAATTTCGTTCTTCTAGGTTCAACCGTTCGTTTGCAGTTACCGTTTTTATTTTTAGGTTTCACTCTGTTTTATCCTATAGGGATACATGAATTTAGAACTGTAAATCAAACACTGTTTGTGTTAGCTCTTTGAAATATGACACAATAAAGCAGTTTCAAGTTCTATCTCTATGCTTTGTTTGCTGTTGATGTAGCTCTAAGCAGAGACTGGCGAAAATCACTTTCATGGAAAGGGGTGGCCAAGCTTCCAAAAAACCACGAGTTGCCTGAAATCTCAGCAAACATTTTTTCACCCAATCTTGATGATTCCTTCAGGTAATGATCAGTACAACAAAACCACTTGGCTCACCAAATTTCGTTCTTCTAGGTTCA
>NW_027522574.1:42385-98174 GCF_052094955.1 Ictidomys tridecemlineatus
ATTTCAGGCCAATCGTAGTTTTTTGGAAGCTTGGCAACCCCTCTTCTGGAAAGTGATTTTTGCCAGTCTCTGCTTAGGGCTACATCAACAGCAAACAAACCATAGAAATAGAACTTGAGTCTGCTTTAATGTGTGCAGTTTCAGAGAGATAGCACAAACCGTGTTTGATTTAGAGTTCCAAATACATGTATTCGTATAGGAGAAAACAGAGTGAAACCTAAAAATGAAAACGTTTACTGCAAATGAACAGTTTGATTTAGAAGAACGAAATTTTTGAACCAAGTGAGATTGGTGTACTGATCATTACCTGAAAGTATCATCAAGCTTGGGTGCAAAAATGTTTCCTGAGATTTCAGACGAATCGTAGTTTTTTGGAAGCTTGGCAACCCCTCTCCAGGAAAGTGATTTTCACCAGTCTCTGCTTAAGGCTACATCAACGGAAAACAAACCATATAGATAGAATTTGAAACTGCTTTATTCTGTCAAGCTTCAAAGACCTAGCACAAACCGTGTTTGATTTAGAGTTCCAAATACATGTATACATATAGGAGAAAACCGAGTGAAACCTAAAAATGAAAACGGTTACTGCCAACGAACGGTATAACCTAGAAGTACGAAATTTGGTAGGCCAAGTGGGATTGGTGTACTGATCATTACCTGAAAGTATCATCAAGATTGGGTGAAAAAATGTTTGCTGAGATTTCAGGCCAATCGTACTTTCTTGGAAGCTTGGCAACCTCTCTCCAGGAAAGTGATTTTCGCCAGTCTCTGCTTAGGGCTACATCAACAGCAAACAAACCATAGAGATAGAACTTGAAACTGCTTTATTGTGTCAAGTTTCAAAGAGCTAGCACAAACCGTGTTTGATTTAGAGTTCCAAATACATGTATCCATATAGGAGAAAACAGAGTGAAACCTAAAAATGAAAACGGTTACTGCAAACGAACGGTTTAACGTAGAAGAAAGAAATTTGGTGAGCCAAGTGAGATTGGTGTACTGATCATTACCTGAAAGTATCATCAAGATTGGGTGAAAATATGTTTCCTGAGATTTCAGGCCAATCGTAGTTTTTTGGAAGCTTGGCAAACCCTCTCAAGGAAAGTGATTTTCGCCAGTCTCTGCTTAGGGCTACATCAACAGCAAACAAACCATAGAGATAGAACTTGAAACTGCGTTATTGTGTCAAGTTTCAAAGAGCTAGTACAAACCGTGTTTGATTTAGAGTTCCAAATACATGTATTAATATAGGAGAAAAGAGAGTGAAACCTAAAAATGGAATCGGTTACTGCAAAGAACGGTTTAACCTAGAAGAACGAAATTTGGTGAGCCAAGTGGGATTGGTGTACTGATAATTACCTGAAAGTATCATCAAGATTGGGTGAAAAAATATTTCCTGTGATTTCAGGCCAATCGTAGTTTTTGGAAGCTTGGCAACCCCTCTTCTGGAAAGTGATTTTTGCCAGTCTCTGCTTAGGGCTACATCAACAGCAAACAAACCATAGAAATAGAACTTGAGTCTGCTTTAATGTGTGCAGTTTCAGAGAGATAGCACAAACCGTGTTTGATTTAGAGTTCCAAATACATGTATTCGTATAGGAGAAAACAGAGTGAAACCTAAAAATGAAAACGTTTACTGCAAATGAACAGTTTGATTTAGAAGAACGAAATTTTTGAACCAAGTGAGATTGGTGTACTGATCATTACCTGAAAGTATCATCAAGCTTGGGTGCAAAAATGTTTCCTGAGATTTCAGACGAATCGTAGTTTTTTGGAAGCTTGGCAACCCCTCTCCAGGAAAGTGATTTTCACCAGTCTCTGCTTAAGGCTACATCAACGGAAAACAAACCATATAGATAGAATTTGAAACTGCTTTATTCTGTCAAGCTTCAAAGACCTAGCACAAACCGTGTTTGATTTAGAGTTCCAAATACATGTATACATATAGGAGAAAACCGAGTGAAACCTAAAAATGAAAACGGTTACTGCCAACGAACGGTATAACCTAGAAGTACGAAATTTGGTAGGCCAAGTGGGATTGGTGTACTGATCATTACCTGAAAGTATCATCAAGATTGGGTGAAAAAATGTTTGCTGAGATTTCAGGCCAATCGTACTTTCTTGAAGCTTGGCAACCTCTCTCCAGGAAAGTGATTTTCGCCAGTCTCTGCTTAGGGCTACATCAACAGCAAACAAACCATAGAGATAGAACTTGAAACTGCTTTATTGTGTCAAGTTTCAAAGAGCTAGCACAAACCGTGTTTGATTTAGAGTTCCAAATACATGTATCCGTATAGGAGAAAAGAGAGTTAAACCTAAAAATGGAAACGGTTACTGCAAACAAACTGTTTAACCTAGAAGAACGAAATTTGGTGAGCCAAGTGGGATTGGTGTGCTGATCATTACCTGAAAGTATCATCAAGATTCGGTAAAAAAATGTTTCCTGATATTTCAGGCCAATAGTAGTGTATTGGAAGCTTGGCATCCCCTCTTAAGGAAAGTGATTTTCGCCAGTATCTGCTTAGGGCTACATCAACAGCAAACAAACCATAGTGATAGAACTTGAAACTGCTTTAATGTGTCAAGTTTCACAGAGCTAGCACAAACTGTGTTTGATTTAGAGTTCCAAATACATGTATCCATATAGGAGAAAAGAGAGTGAAACCTAAGAATGGAAACGGATACTGCAAACGAACGGTTTAACCTAGAAGAACGAAATTTGGTGAGCCAAGTGGGATTGGTGTACTGATCATTACCTGAAAGTATCATCAAGATTGGGTTAAAAAATATTTGCTGAGATTTCAGGCCAATCGTACTTTTTTAAAAGCTTGGCAACCCATCTCGAGGAAAGTGATTTTCGCCAGTCTCTGCTTAAGGCTACATCAACAGTAAAAAAACCATAAAGATAAAACTTGAAACTGCTTTATTGTGTCAAGTTTCAAAAAGCTAGCACAAACCGTGTTTGATTTAGAGTTCCAAACACATGTATCCCTATAGGAGAAAACAGAGTGAAACCTAAATTTTAAACGTTTACTGCAAAGGAACGGTGTAACCTAGAAGAACTAAATATGGTCAGCCAAGTGGGAATGGTGTACTGATCATTACCTGAAAGTATCATAAAGATTGGGTAAAAAAATATTTGCTGAAATTTCATGAAAATCGTACTTTTTTGGAAGCTTGGCAACCCCTTTCAAGGAAAGTGATTTTCGCCAGTCCCTGCTTAGGGCTACATCAACAGCAAACAAACCATTGAGATAGAACTTGAAACTGCTTTATTGTGTCAAGTTTTAAAGAGCTAGCACAAACCGTGTTTGATTTAGAGTTCCAAATACATGTATACATATAATAGAAAACAGAGTGAAACCTAAAAATGAAAAGGGTTACTGCCAACGAACGGTTTAACCTAGAATAACGAAATTTGATGAGCCAAGTGGGATTGGTGTACTGATCATTACCTGAAAGTATCATCAAAAATGGGTGAAAAAATGTTTGCTTAGATTTCAGGCAAATTGTACTTTTTGGAATCTTGGCAACCCGTCTCCAGGGAAGTGATTTTCGCCAGTCTATGCTTAGGGCTACATCAACAGCAAACAAACCATAGAGATAGAACTTGAAACTGCTTTATTGTGTCAGGTTTCAAAAAGCTAGCACAAACCGTGTTTGATTTAGAGTTCCAAATACATGTATTCGTATAGGAGAAAAGAGAGTGAAACCTAAAAATGAAAACGTTTACTGCAAATGATCAGTTTAACCTAGAAGAACGAAATTTAGTGAACCAAGTGGGATTGGTGTACTGATCATTACCTGAAAGTATCATCAAGATTTTGTGAAAAATGTTTGCTGAGATTTCAGGCAAATCGTACTTTTTGGAAGCTTGGCAACCCCTCTCCAGGAAAGTGATTTTCGCCAGTCTCTGCTTAGGGCTACATCAACAGCAAACAAACCATAGAGATAAAACTTGAAACTCCTTTATTGTGTCAAGTTTTAAAGAGCTAGCACAAACCGTGTTTGATTTAGAGTTCCAAATACATGTATCCATATAATAGAAAACAGAGTGAAACCTAAAAATGAAAACGGTTACTGCCAACGAACGGTATAACCTAGAATAACGAAATTTGGTGAGCCAAGTGGGATTGGTTTACTGATCATTACCTGAAAGTATCATCAAGTTTGGGTGAAAAAATGTTTGCTTAGATTTTAGGCAAATTGTACTTTTTGGAAGCTTGGCAACCCCTCTCCAGGAAAGTGATTTTCGCCAGTCTATGCTTAGGGCTACATCAACAGCAAACAAACCATAGAGATAGAACTTGAAACTGCTTTATTGTGTCAGGTTTCAAAAAGCTAGCACAAACCGTGTTTGATTTAGAGTTCCAAATACATGTATTCGTATAGGAGAAAAGAGAGTGAAACCTAAAAATGAAAACGGTTACTGCAAACGATCGGTTTAACCTAGAAGAACGAAATTTAGTGAGCCAAGTGGGATTGGTGTACTGATCAATACCTAAACGTATTTGGTGAAAAAATGTTTCCTGAGATTTCAGGCAAATCGTACTTTTTTGAAGCTTGGAAACCCCTCTTTAGGAAAGTGATTTTCGCGACTCTCTGCTTAGGGCTACATCAACAGCAAACAAACCATAGAGATAGAACTTGAAACTGCTTTATTGTGTCTAGTTTCAAAGAGCTAGCACAATCCGTGTTTGATTTAGAGTTACAAATACTTGTATCTTTATAGGTGAAAGGAGAGTGAAACCTAAAAATAAAAGGTTACTGCAAACGAACGGTTTAACCTAGAAGAACGAAATTTGGTGAGCCATGTTGGATTGGTGTACTGAACATTACCTGAAAGCATCATCAAGATTGGTTGAAAAATGTTTGCTGAGATTTTGGGCAAATCGTATTTTTCTGAATCTTTGCAACCCCTGTCCAGGAAAGTGATTTTCGCCAGTCTCTTCTTAGGGGCTACATCAACAGCAAACAAACCATAGAGATAGAACTTGAATCTGCTTTAATGTGTCAAATTTCAAAGAGCTAGCACAAACCGTGTTTGATTTAGACTTCCAAATACATGTATCCGTATAGGAGGAAAACAGAGTTAAACCTAAAAATGAAAACGTTTACTGTAAACGAACGGTTTAACCTAGAAGAACGAAATTTGGTGAGCCAATTGGGATTGGTGTACTGATCATTACCTGAAAGTATCATCAAGATTGGGTGAAAAAAATGTTTCCTGAGATTTGAGGCCAATTGTAGTTTTTTGGAAGCTTGGCAAAACCCTCTCAAGGAAAGTGATTTTTGCCAGTCTGTGCTTAGGGCTACACTAACAGCAAACAAACAATAGAGATAGAACTTGAAACTGCTTTATTTTGTCAAGTTTCAAAGAGCTAGCACAAACCGTGTTTGATTTAGAGTTGCAAATACATGTATCCGTATAGGAGAAAACAGAGTAAAACATAAAAATGAAAACCTTTACTGCAAACGAACGGTTTAACCTAGAAGAACGAAATTTGGTGAGCCAAGTGGGATTGGTGTACTGATAATTCCCTGAAAGTATCATCAAGATTGGGTGAAAAAGTGTTTGCTGACATTTTAGGCAACTCGTACTATTCTGGAAGCTTGGCAAAGCCTTTCCATGAAAGTTATTCTCGAAAATCTCTGCTTAGGGCTACAACAACAGCAAACAAACCATAGAGATAGAACTTGAAACAGCTTTATTGTGTCAAGTTTCAAAAAGCTAGCACAAAACTTGTTTGATTTAGAGTTCCAGATACATGCATCCGTATAGGAGAAAAGAGAGTGAAACCTAAAAATGAAAACGGTTAGAGCAAACGAACGGTTTAACCTAGAAGAACGAAATTTGGTGACCCAAGTGGGATTGGTGTACTGATAATTAACAGAAAGTACCATCAAAATTGGGTGAAAAAATGTTTCCTGAGATTTCAGGCCAAAGTAGATTTTTGAAAGCTTGGCAACCCCTCTCCAAGAAAGTGATTTTCGACAGTCTCTACTTAGGGCTACATCAACAGCAAATAAACCATAGAGATAGAACTTGAAACTGCTTTATTGTATCAAGTTTCAAAAAGCTACCACAAACCGTGTTTGATTTAGAGTTCCCAATACATGTATCTGTATAGGAGAAAACAGAGTGAAACCTAAAAATGAAAATGT
This sequence comes from Ictidomys tridecemlineatus, assembly GCF_052094955.1. Taxonomy (NCBI): domain Eukaryota; kingdom Metazoa; phylum Chordata; class Mammalia; order Rodentia; family Sciuridae; genus Ictidomys; species Ictidomys tridecemlineatus. The sequence goes on from NW_027522574.1 coordinate 48,548, forward strand.
TTACTGCAAAGCAAATGAACGGTTTAACATAGAAGAACAAAATTTGGTGAGCCAATTGGGATTGGTGTACTGATCATTAGTGGAAAGTACCATCAAGATTGGATGAAAAAATATTTGCTCAAATTTCAAGCCAATCGTAGTTTTTTGGAAGCTTGGCAACCCCTCTCCAGGAAAGTGATTTTCGCCAGTCTCTGCTTAGGGCTACATCAACAGCAAAGAAACCATAGAGATAGAACTTGAATCTGCTTTATTGTGTCAAGTTTCAAAGAGCTACCACAAACCGTGTTTGATTTAGAGTTCCAAATACATGTATCTGTATAGGAGAAAACAGAGTGAAACCTAAAAATGAAAACGGTTACTGCAAACGAACGGTTTAACCTAGAAGAACGAAATATGGTGAGCCAAGTGGGATTGGTGTACTGATCATTACCTGAAAGTATCATCAAGATTGGGTGAAAAAATGTTTGCTGAGATTTCAGGCAAATCGTACTTTTTGGAAGCTTGACAACCACTCTCAAGGAAAGTGATTTTCGCCAGTCTCTGCTTAGGGCTACATCAACAGCAAACAAACCATAGTGATAGAACTTGAAACTGCTTTATTGTGTCAAGTTTCAAAGAGCTAGGACAAACCGTGTTTGAATTAGAGTTCGAAAAAGATGTATCCATATAGGAGAAAACAGAGTGAAACCTAAAAATTAAAACGGTTACTGCAAATGAACGGTTTTACCTAGAAGAACGAAATTTGGTGAGCCAAGTGGGATTGGTGTACTGATCATTACCTTAAAGTATCATCAAGATTGGGTGAAAAAATATTTTATGAGATTTCAGGCTAATCGTAGTTTTTTGGAAGATTGGCAACCCCTCTCCAGGAAAGTGATTTTCGCCAGTCTCTGCTTAGGGCTACATCAACAGCAAACAAACCTTAGAGATAGAACTTGAAACTGCTATATTGTGTCAAGTTTCAAAGAGGTAGCACAAACCGTGTTTTATTGCGAGTTCTAAATACATGTATCCATATAGGAGAAAACAGAGTGAAACCTAAAAATGAAAACGGTTACTGCGAACGAACGCTTTAACCAAGAATAACGAAATTTGGTGAGCCTAGTGGGATTGGTGTAGTGATCATTACCTGAAATTATCATCAAGATTAGGTAAAAAAATGCTTCCTGAGATTTCAGGCCAATCATAGTGTTTTGGAAGCTTGGCAACCTCTCTTCAGGAAAGTGATTTTCGCCAGTCCCTGCTTAGGGCTACATAAACAGCAAAAAAACCATAGAGAGAGAACTTAAACCTGCGTTATTGTTTTAAGTTTCAAAGAGCTACCACAAACCGTGTTTGATTTAGAGTTCAAAATACATATATCTGTATAGGAGAAAACAGAGTGAAACCTAAAAATGAAATCTTTTACTGCAAACGAACGGTTTAACCTAGAAGAACAAAATTTGGTGAGCCAAGTGGGATTGTTGTACTAATCATTAACTGAAAGTATCATCAAGATTGGATGAAAAAATATTTGCTGAGATTTCTGTCCATTGGTAGTTTTTTGGAAGCTTGGCAACCCCTCTCCAGGAAAGTGATTTTCGAAAGTCTCTGCTTAGGGTTACATCAACAGCAAACAAACCATAGAGATAGAACTTGACACTGCTTTATTGTGTCAAGTTTCAAAGAGCTAGCACAAACCGTGCTTGATTTAGAGTTCCAAATACATGTATCCGTATAGGAGAAAACAGAGTGAAACCTAAAAATGAAAACGGTTACTGCAAACGAACGGTTTAACCTAGAAGAACGAAATTTGGTGAGCCAAGTGGGATTGGTGTACTGATCATTACCTGAAAGTATCATCACGATTGGGTGAAAAAATGTTTCCTGAGATTTTAGGCCAATCGTAGTTTTTTGGAAACTTGGCAACCCCTCTCCAGGAAAGTGATTTTCGCCAGTCTCTGCTTAGGGCTACATCAACAGCAAACAAACCATAGAGATAGAACTTGAAACTGCTTTATTCTTTCAAGTTTAAAGAGCTAGCACAAACCGTGTTTGATTTAGAGTTTCAAATACATGTATTTGTATAGCAGAAAACAGAGTGAAACCTAAAACTTAAAACGGTTTACTGCAAACGAGCAGTTTAACCTAGAAGAACGAAATTTGGTGAGCCAAGTGGGATTGGTGTACTGATCATTACCTGAAAGTATCATCAAGATTGGGTGAAAAAATGTTTCCTGAGATTTCAGGTCAATCATAGTCTTTTTGAAGCTTGGCAACCCCTCTCTGGAAAGTGATTTTCGCCAGTCTCTGCTTAGGGCTACATCTATAGCAAACAAACCATAGAGATAGAACTTGAAACTGCTTTATTATGTCAAGTTTCAAAGAGCTAGAACAAACCCTGTTTGATTTAGAGTTCCAAATATATGTATCCATATAGGAGAAAACAGAGTGAAACCTAAAAATGAAAACGGTTATTGCAAACGAACGTATTAACCTAGAAGAAGGAAATTTGGTGAGCCAAGTGTTATTGGTGTACTGATCATTACCTGAAAGTATCATCAAGATTGGGTGAAAAAATGTTTGCTGAGATTTCAGGCAAATCGTACTTTTTGGAAGCTTGGCAACCCCTTTCCAGGAAAGTGATTTTCGCCAGTCTCTGCTTAGGGCTACATCAACAGCAAACAAACCATAGAGAAAGAACATGAAACTGCTTTATTGTGTCAAGTTTCAAAGAGCTAGCACAAACCGTGTTTGATTTAGAGTACCAAATACATGTATCCGTATAGGAGAAAACAGAGTGAAACCTAAAAATGAAAACGGTTACTGCAAACGAACGGTTCAACCTAGAAAAACGAAATTTGGTGAGCCATTGGGATTGGTGTACTGATAATTAACATAAAGTACCATCAAAATTGGGTGAAAGAATGTTTCCTGAGATTTCAGGCCAAACGTAGATTTTGGAAGCTTGGCAACCCCTTTCCAGGAAAGTGATTTTCGCCAGTCTCTGCTTAGGGCTACATCAACAGCAAAAAAACCATAGAGATAGAACTTGAAACTGCTTTATTGTGTCAAGTTTCAAAGAGCTAGCACAAACCGTGTTTGATTTAGAGTTCCAAATACATGTATCCGTATAGCAGAAAATAGAGTGAAACCTAAAAATGAAAACCGTTGCTGCAAACGAACGGTTTAACCTAGAAGAACGAAATTTGGTGAGCCAAGTGGGAATGGTGTACTGATCATTACCTGAAAGTATCATCAAGATTGGGTGAAAAAATGTTTTTTGGGATTTCAGGCCAATCGTACTTTTTTGGAAGCTTGGCAACCCCTCTCCAGGAAATTGATTTTCGCCAGTCTCTGCTTAGGGCTACATCAACAGAAAACAAACCATAGAGATAAAACTTGAAACTGCTATATTCTGTCAAGTTTCAAAGAGCTAGCACAAACCCTGTTTGATTTAGAGTTCCAAATACATGTATCCGTATAGGAGAAAACAGAGTGAAACCTAAAAATGAAAACGGTTACTGCAAACGAACGTTTTAACCTAGAAGAACGATATTTGGTGAGCCAAGTGGGATTGGTGTACTGATAATTACCTTAAAGTATCATCAAGATTGGGTGAAAAAATGTTTGCTGAGATTTCAGGCAAATCGTAATTTTTGGAAGCTTGGCAACCCCTCTTTAGGAAAGTGATTTTTGCAAGTCTCTGCTTAGGGCTACATCAACAGCAAACAAACCATAGAGATAGAACTTGAAACTGCTTTATTGTGTCAAGTTTCAAAAAGCTAACACAAACCGTGTTTGATTTAGAGTTTCAAATACATGTATTTGTATAGCAGAAAACAGAGTGAAACCTAAAGATGAAAACGGTTACTGCAAACGAACGTTTTAACCTAGAAGAACGAAATTTGGTGAGCCAAGTGGGATTGGTGTACTAATAATTACCTGAAAGTATCATCAAGATTGGGTGAAAAAACGGTTGCTGAGATTTAAGGCCAATCGTAGTTTTTTGGAAGCTTGGCAACCCTCTCCGGGAAAGTGATCTTCGCCAGTCTCTGCTTAGGGCTACATCAACAGCAAAAAAACCATAGAGATAGAACTTGAAACTGCTTTATTGTGTCAAGTTTCAAAGAGCTAGCACAAACCCTGTTTGATTTAGAGTTACAAATTCATGTATCCGTATAGGAAAATACAAAGTAAAACCTAAAAATGAAAACGGTTGCTGCAAACGAACGGTTTAACCTAGAAGAACGAAATTTGGTGAGCCAAGTGGGAATGGTGTACTGATCATTACCTGAAAGTATCATCAAGATTGGGTGAAAAAATGTTTCCTGGGATTTCAGGCCAATGGTACTTTTTTGGAAGCTTGGCAACCCCTCTCCAGGAAACTGATTTTCGCCAGTCTCTGCTTAGGGCTACATGAACAGCAAAAAAACCATAGAGATAGAACTTGAAACTGCTTTATTGTGTCAAGTTTCAAAGAGCTAGCACAAACCGTGCTTGATTTAGAGTTCCAAATACATGTATCCGCATAGGAGAAAACAGAGTGAAACCTAAAAATCAAAACGGTTACTGCAAACGAACGTTTTAAATTAGAAGAACGAAATTTGGTGAGCCAAGTGGGATTGGTGAACTGATAATTACCTGAAAGTATCATCAAGATTGGGTGAAAAAATGATTGCTGAGATTTAAGGCCAATCGTAGTTTTTTGGAAGCTTGGCAACCCTTCATAAGGAAAGTGATTTTCGCCAGTCTTTGCTTAGGGCTACATCAACAGCAAACAAACCATAGAGATAGAACCTGAAACTGCTTTATAGTGTCAAGTTTCAAAGAGCTAGCACAAACGTGTTTGATTTAGAGTTCCAAATACATGTATCTGTATAGGAGAAAACAGAGTGAAACCTAAAAATGAAAACGGTTACTGAAAACGAACGGTTTAACCTAGAAGAACGAAATTTGGTGACCAAAGTAGGATTGGTGTACTGATCATTGCCTGAAAGTATCATCAAGATTGGGTGAAAAAATGTTTCCGGAGATTTCAGGTCAATTGTAGTTTTTTGAAAACTTGGCAACCCCTCTCCAGGAAACTGATTTTCGCCAGTCTCTGCTTAGGGCTACATGAATAGCAAACACACCATAGAAATAGAACTTGAAACTGCTTTATTGTGTCAAGTTTCAAAGAGCTAGCAAAAACCGTGTTTGATTTAGAGTTCCAAATACATGTATCCGTATAGCAGAAAACAGAGTGAAACCTAAAAATTAAAACGGTTGCTGCAAACGAACGGTTTAACCTAGAAGAACAAAATTTGGTGAGCCAAGTGGGATTGGTGTACTTATAATTACCTGAAAGTATCATCAAGATTGGGTGAAAAAATGATTGCTGAGATTTAAGGCAAATCGTAGTTTTTTGGAAGCTTGGCAACCCCTCTTCAGGAAAGTGATTTTCGCCAGTCTCTGCTTAGGGCTACATCAACAGCAAACAAACCATAGAGATAGAACTTGAAACTGCTTTATAGTGTCAAGTTTCAAAGAGCTAGCACAAACCGTGTTTGTTTTAGAGTTCCAAATACATGTATCCGTATAGGAGAAAACAGAGTGAAACCTAAAAATGAAAACGGTTACTGCAAACGAACGGTTTAACCTAGAAGAACGAAATTTGGTGACCCAAGTGGGAATGGTGTACTGATCATTACCTGAAAGTATCATCAAGATTGGGTGAAAAAATGTTTTCGGAGATTTCAGGCCAATTGTGGTTTTTTGAAAGCTTGGCAACCCCTCTCCAGGAAAGTGATTTTCGCCAGTGTCTGCTTAGGGCTACATGAACAGCAAACAAACCATAGAGATAGAACTTGAAACTGCTTTATTGTGTCAAGTTTCAAAGAGCTAGCACAAACTGTGTTTGATTTAGAGTTCCAAATACATGTATCTGTATAGGAGAAAACAGAGTGAAACCTAAAAATGAAAACGGTTACTGCAAACGAACGGTTTAAACTAGAAGTACTATATTTCGTAGGCCATGTGAGATTGGTGTACTGATCATTACCTGAAAGTATCATCAACATTGGGTGAAAAATGTTTCCTCAGATTTCAGGCCAATCGTATTTTTTTGGAAGCTTGGCAACCCCTCTCCAAGAAAGTGATCTTTGCCAGTCTCTGCTTAGGGCTACATCAACAGCAAACAAACCATAGAGATAGAACTTGAAACTGCTTTATTGTGTCAAGTTTCAAAGAGCTAGCACAAACCGTGTTTGATTTAGAGTTCCAAATACATGTATCCGTATAGGAGAAAACAGAGTGAAACCTAAAAATGAAAACGGTTACTGCAAACGAACTGTTTAACCTAGAAGACCGAAATTTGGTGACCCAAGTGGGATTGGTGTACTGATCATCCCTGAAAGTATCATCAAGATTGGGTGAAAAACGTTTCCGGAGATTTCAGGCCAATTGTAGTTTTTTGGAAGCTTGGCAACCCCTCTCCAGGAAACTGATTTTCGCCAGTCTCTGCTTGAGGGCTACATCAACAGCAAACAAACCATAGAGATAGAACTTGAAACTGTTTTATAGTGTCAAGTTTTCAAAGAGCTAGCACAAACCGTGTTTGATTTCGAGTTCCAAATACATGTATTCGTATAGGAGAAAACAGAGTGAAACCTAAAAATGAAAACGGTTACTGCAAACGAACGGTTTAACCTAGAAGAACGAAATTTGGTGAGCCAAGTGGGATTGGTGTACTGATCATTGCCTGAAAGTATCATCAAGATTGGGTGAAAAAATATTTCTGGAGATTTCAGGCCAATTGTAGTTTTTTGGAAGCTTGGCAACCCCTCTCCAGGAAACTGATTTTCGCCAGTCTCTGCTTAGGGCTACATCAACAGCAAACAAAGCATAGAGATAGAACTTGAAACTGCTTTATTGTGTCAAGTTTCAAAGAGCTAGCAAAAACCGTGCTTGATTTAGAGTTCCAAATACATGTATCCATATAGGAGAAAACAGAGTGAAACCTAAAAATGAAAAACGGTTACTGCATTCGAACTGTTTAACCTAGAAGAACGAAATTTGGTGAGCCAAGTGGGATTGGTGTACTGATCATTAACTGAAAGTACCATCAAGATTGGGTGAAAAAATGTTTGCTGAGATTTCAGGTAAATCTTTGTTTTTGGAAGCTTGGCAACCCCTCTTCAGGAAAGTGATTTTCGCCAGTCTCTGCTTAGGGCTACATCAACAGCAAACAAACCATAGAGATAGAACTTGAAACTGCTTTATTGTGTCAAGTTTCAAAGAGCTACCACAAACCGTGTATGATTTAGAGTTCCAAATGCATGTATTTGTATTAGAGAAAACAGAGTGAAACCTAAAAATGAAAACGGTTACTGCAAACGAACGTTTTAACCTAGAAGAAACAAAATTTGGTGAGCCAAGTGGGATTGGTGTACTAATCATTACCTGAAATTATCATCAAGATTGGGTGAAAAAATGTTTCCTGAGATTTCAGGCCAATCATAGTTTTTTGGAAGCTTGGCAACCCCTCTCCAGGAAATTGATTTCACCAGTCGCTGCTTAGGGCTACATCAACAGCAAACAAACCATAGAGATAGAACTTGAAACTGCTTTATTCTGTCAAGTTTCAAAGAGCTAGCACAAACCGTGTTTGATTTAGAGTTTCAAATGCATGTATCTGTATAGCAGAAAACAGAGTGAACCCTAAAAATGAAAACGGTTACTGCAAAGAACGGTTTAACCTAGAAAAACTAAATTTGGTGATCCAAGTGGGATTGGTGTACTCATCACTACCTGAAAGTATCATCAAGATTGTGTGAAAAAATTTTCCTAAGATTTCAGTCCAAACGTAGTTTTTTGGAAGCTTGGCAACCCCTCTCCAGGAAAGTGATTTTCGCCAGTCTCAGCTTAGGGCTACATCAACAGCAAACTAACCATAGAGATATAACTTGAAACAGCTTTATTGTGTCAAGTTTCAAAGAGCTAGCACAAACCTTGTTTGATTTAGAGTTTCAAATACATGTATCCATATAGCAGAAAACAGAGTGAATCCTGAAAATGAAAAGGGTTACTGCAAACGAACCGTTTAACCTAGAAGAACGAAATTTGGTGAGCCAAGATGGATTGGTGTACTTATCATTACCTGAAAGTATCATCAAGATTGTGTGAAAAAATGTTTCATGAGATTTCAGGCCAATAGTAGTTTTTGGGAAGCTTGGCAACCCCTCTCCAGGAAAGTGATTTTCGCCAGTCTCTGCTTAGGGCTACATCAACAGAAAACAAACCATAGAGATAGAACTTGAAACTGCTTTATTGTGTCAAGTTTCAAAGAGCTAGCACAAACCGTGTTTTATTTAGAGTTCCAAATACATGTATCCGTATAGGAGAAAAGAGAGTGAAACCTAAAAATGAAAACGGTTACTGCAAACGAACGTTTTAACCTAGAAGAACGAAAGTAGGTGAGCCAAGTAAGATTGGTGTACTGATCATTAACTGAAAGTACCAAAAAGATTGGATGAATAAATATTTGATGAGTTTTCAGGCCAATCGTAGTTTTTTGGAAGCTTGGCAACCCTCTCCAGTAAAGAGATTTTCGCCAGTCTCTGCTTAGGGCTACATCAACAGCATAAAAACCATAGAGATAGAACTTGAAACTGCTTTATTGTGTCCAGTTTTCAAAGAGCTAGCACAAACCGTGTTTGATTTAGAGTTTCAAATACATGTATCCGTATAGCAGAAAACAGAGTGAATCCTGAAAATGAAAAGGTTACTACAAACGAACCGTTTAACCTAGAAGAACGAAATTTGGTGAGCCAAGTGGGATTGGTGTACTGATCATTACCTGAAAGTATCATCAAGATTGGGTGAAAAAATGTTTCCTGAGATTTCAGGCAAATCGTACTTTTTGGAAGCTTGGCAACCCCTCTCCAGGAAAGAGATTTTCGCCAGTCTCTGCTTAGGGCTACATCAACAGCATAAAAACCATACAGATAGAACTTGAAACTGCTTTATTGTGTCAAGTGTCAAAGAGCTACCACAAACCGTGTTTGATTTAGAGTTCCAAATACATGTATCAGTATAGTTGAAAACAGAGTGAAACCTAAAAATGAAAACGTTTATTTCAAACGAACGGTTTAACGTAGAAGAACAAAATTTGGTGAGCCAAGTGGGATTTGTGTACTGATCATTACCTGAAAGTACCATCAAGATTGGATGAAAAAATATTTGCTGAGATTTCAAGCCAATTGTAGTTTTTTGGAAGCTTGGCAACCCCTCTCCAGGAAAGTGATTTTCGCCAGTCTCTGCTTAGGGCTACATCAACAGCAAAAAAACCATAGAGATAGAACTTGAAACTGCTTTATTGTGTCGAGTTTCAAAGAGCTAGCACAAACCGTATTTGATTTAGAGTTCCACATACATGTATCCATATAGGAGAAAATAAAGTGAAACCTAAAAATGAAAACGGTTACGGCAAACGAACGGTTTAACCTAGAAGAACGAAATTTGGTGAGCCAAGTGGGATTGGTGTACTGATCATTACCTGAAAGTATCATCAAGATTGGGTGAAAAAATGTTTCCTGAGATTTCAGGCCAATGGTAGTTTTTTGGAAGCTTGGCAACCCCTCTCCAGGAAAGTGATTTTCGCCAGTCTCTGCTTAGGGCTACATCAACAGCAAACAAACCATAGAGATAGAACTTGAAACTGCTTTATTGTGTCAAGTTTCAAAGAGCTACCACAAACCGTGTTTGATTTAGAGTTCCAAATACATGTATCTGTATTGTAGAAAACAGAGTGAAACCTAAAAATGAAAACGTTTATTTCAAACGAACGGTTTAACGTAGAAGAACAAAATTTGGTGAGCCAAGTGGGATTGGTGTACTGATTATTACCTGAAAGTACCATCAAGATTGGATGAAAAAATATTTGCTGAGATTTCAGGCCAATTGTAGTTTTCTGGAAGCTTGGCAACCCCTCTCCAGGAAAGTGATTTTCACCAGTCTCTGCTTAGGGCTACATCAACAGCAAACAAACCATAGAGATAGAACTTGAAACTGCTTTATTGTGTCAAGTTTCAAAGAGCTAGCACAAACCGTGTTTGATTTAGAGTTCCAAATACATGTATCCGTATAGGAGAAAACAGAGTAAAACCTAAAAATGAAAACGGTTATTGCAAACGAACGGTTTAACCTAGAAGAACGAAACGTGGAGAGCCAAGTGGGATTGGCATACTGATCATTACCGGAAAGTATCATCAAGATTTGGTGAAAAAATATTTCCTGAGACTTCAGACCAATCGTAGATTTTTGGAAGCTTGGCAACCCCTCTTCAGGAAAGTGATTATCGCCAGTCTCTGCTTAGGGCTACATCAACAGCAAACAAACCATAGAGATAGAACTTGAAACTGCTTTATTGTGTCATTTTCAAAAAGCTAGCACAATCCGTGTTTAATTTAGAGTTCCAAATACATGTATCCATATAAGAGAAATCAGAGTGAAACCTAAAAATGAAAACGGTTACTGCAAACGAACGGTTTAACCTAGAGGAACGAAATTTGGTGAGCCAAGTGGGATTGGAGTACTGATCATTACCTGAAAGTATCATCAAGATTGGGTGAAAAAATATTTGCTGAGATTTCAGGCAAATCGTAGTTTTTTGGAAGCTTGGCAACCCCTCTCCAGGAAAGTGATTTTCACCAGTCTCTGCTTAGGGCTAAAAAAACAGCAAAGAAACCATACAGAAAGAACTTGAAACTTCTTTATTCTGTCAAGTTTCAAAGAGCTAGCACAAACCGTGTTTGATTTAGAGTTCCAAATACATGTATCCGTATAGGAGAAAACAGAGTGAAACCTAAAAATGAAAACAATTACTGAAAAAGAACGGTTTAACCTAGAAGAACGAAATTTGGTGAGCCAATTGGGATTGGTATACTGATCATTACCTGAAAGTATCATCAAGATTGGGTGAAAAAATGTTTCCTGAGATTTCAGCCAATCGTAGTTTTTGGAAGCTCGGCAAAACCCTCTCCAGGAAAGTGATTTTCGCCAATCTCTGCTTAGGGCTACATCAACAGCAAACAAACCATAGAGATAGAACTTGAAACTGTATTATTGTGTCAAGTTTCTAAGAGCTAGCACAAACCGTGTTTGATTTAGTGTTCCAAATACATGTATCTGTATAGGAGAAAACAGAGTGAAACCTAAAAATGAAAACGGTTAGTGCAAACGAACGGATTAACCTAGAAGAACAAAATTTGGTGAGCCAAGTGGATTGGTGTACTGATCATTTCGTGAAAGTATCATCAAAATTGGGAGAAAAAATGTTTCCTGAGATTTCAGGCCAATCGTAGTTTTTTGGAAGCTTGGCAACCCCTCTCCAGGAAAGTGATTTTCGCCAGTCTCTGCTTAGGGCTACATCAACAGCAAAAAAACCATAGAGATAGAACTTGAAACTGCTTTATTGTGTCGAGTTTCAAAGAGCTAGCACAAACCGTGTTTGATTTAGAGTTCCAAATACATGTATCAGTATAGGAGAAAACAGAGTGAAACCTAAAATGAAAACGATTACTGCAAACGAACGGTTTAACCTAGAACAACGAAATTTGGTGAGCCAAGTGGGACTGGTGTAGTGATCATTTCCTGAAAGTATCATTAAGATTGGGTAAAAAAATGTTTCCTGAGATTTCAGGAAAATCGTAGTGTTTTGGAAGCTTGGCAACCCCTCTCCAGGAAAGTGATTTTTGCCAGTCTCTGCTTAGTGCTACATCAACAGAAAACAAACCATAGAGATAGAACTTAAAACTGCTTTATTGTTTCAAGTTGCAAAAGGTAGCACAAACCGTGTTTGATTTAGAATTCCAAATACATGTATCCATATAGGAGAAAACAGAGTGAAACCTAAAAATGAAAATGGTTACTGCAAACGAACGGTTTAATCTAGAAGAAAGAAATTTTGTGAGCCAAGTGGGATTGGTGTACTGATCACTACCTGAAAGTATCATCAAGATTGGGTGAAAAAATATTTGCTGAGATTTTAGGCAAATCGTAGTTTTTTGGAAGCTTGGCAACCCCTCTCCAGGAAAGTGATTTTCGCAAGTCTCTGCTTAGGGATACATCAACAGATAACAAACCATAGAGATAGAACATAAAACTGCTTTATTGTGTCAAGTTTCAAAAGGTAGCAATAACCGTGTTTGATTTAGAGTTCCAAATACATGTATCCATATAGGAAAAAACAGAGTGAAACCTAAAAATGAAAATGGTTACTGCAAACGAACTATTTAACCTACAAGAACGAAATTTGGTGACCCAAGTGGGATTGGTGTACTGATCATTACCTGAAAGTATCATCAAGATTGGGTGAAAAAATGTTTGCTGAGATTTTAGGCAAATCGTACTTTTTTGGATGCTTGGCAACCCCTCTCCAGTAAAGTGAATTTTGCCATAGAGATAGAACTTGAAACTGCTTTATTATGTCAAGTTTCAAAGAGTTGGCACGAACCGTGTTTCATTTAGAGTTTCAAATACATGTATCTGTATAGGAGAAAAGAGAGTGAAACCTAAAAATGAAAACGGTTACTGAAAACGAACGGTTTAACCAAGAAGAACAAAATTTGGTGAGCAAAGTGGGACTGGTGTACTGATAATTACCTAAAAGTATCATCAAGATTGGGTGAAAAATATTTGCTGAGATTTCAGGCAAATCGTACTTTTTGGAGACTTGCCAACCCCTCTCCAGGAAAGTGATTTTCGCCAGGCTCTGCTTAGGTCTACATCAACAGCAAACAAACCATCGAGATAGAACTGGAAACTGCTTTATTGTGTCAAGTTTCAAGGAGGTAACACAAACCGTGTTCGATTTAGAGTTCCTAATACATGTATCCATATAGGAGAAAAGAGAGTGAAACCTAAAAATGAAAACAGTCACTGCAAACGAACGGTTTTACCTAGAATAACGAAATTTGGTGAGCCAAGAGGGATTGGTGTACTGATCATTACCTGAAAGTATCATCAAGATTGGGTGAAAAAAATGTTTTTTGAGATTTCAGGCCAATCGTAGTTTTTGGAAGCTTGGCAAATTCTCTCCAGGAAAGCGATATTAGCCAGTCTCTGCTTAGGGCTACATCAACAGCGAACAAACCATATCAGATAGAACTTGAAACTGTTTTATTGTGTCAAGTTTTAAAGAGCTAGCACAAACCGTGTTTGATTTAGAGTTCCAAATACATGTATCCATATAGGAGAAAACAGAGTGAAACCTAAAAATGAAAACGGTTACTGCAAACGAACAGTTTAACCTAGAATAACAAAATTTGGTTAGCCATGTGGGATTGTTGTACTGATCATTACCTTAAAGTATCATCAAGATTGGGTGAAAAAATTTTTCCTGAGATTTCAGTCCAATCGTAGTTTTTTGGAAGCTTGGCCACCACTCTCCAGGAAAGTGATTTTCGCCAGTCTCTGCTTAGGGCTACATCAACAACAAACATGCCATAGAGATAGAACTTGAATCTGCTTTGTTGTGTCAAGTTTCAAAGAGCTAGCAAAAACCGTGTTTGATTTAGAGTTCCAAATACATGTATCCGTATAGGAGAAAACAGAGTGAATCCTAAAAATGAAAACGGTTACTGCAAACGAACGGTTTAACCTAGAAGAACGAAATTTGGTTAATCAAGTTGGATTGGTGTACTATCATTACCTGAAAGTATCATCATGATTGGGTGAAAAAATGTTTGCTGAGATTTCAGGCAAATCGTACTTTTTTGGAAGCTTGGCAACCCCATTCCAGGAAAGTGATTTTCGCCAGTCTCTGCTTAGGGCTACATCAACAGCAAACAAAACATAGAGATAGAACTTGAAATATCCTTATTGTGTCAAGTTTCAAAGAGCTAGCACAAACCGTGTTTGATTTAGAGCTCCAAATACATGTATCCGTATAGGAGGAAACAGAGTGAAACCTAAAAATGAAAACGGTTACTGCAAAAGAACGGTTTAACCAAGAAGAACGAAATTTGGTGAGCCAAGTGAGATTGGTGTACTGATCATTACCTGAAAGTATCATCATATTGGGTGAAAAAAATATTTGCTGAGATTTCAGGAAAATCGTACTTTTTTTGAAGCTTGGCAACCCCTTTTTAGGAAAGTGATTTTCGCCAAACTCTGCTTCGGGCTACATCAACAGCAAACAAACCATAGAGATAGAACTTGAAACTGCTTTATTGTGTCAAGTTTCAAAGAGCTAGCACAAACCGTGTTAGATTTAGAGTTTCAAATACATGTATCCGTATAGGAGAAAACAGAGTGAAACCTAAAAATGAAAACGGTTACTGCAAACGAACGGTTTAACCTAGAAGTACAAAATTTGGTTAGCCAAGTGGGATTGGTGTACTGATCATTACCTGAAAGTATCATCAAGATTGGGTGAAAAAATGTTTGCTGAGATTTCAGGCAAATCGTAGTTTTTTGGAAGCTTGGCAACCTTTCTCAAAAAAGTGATTTTCGCAAATCTCTGCTTAGGGTTACATCAACAGCAAACAAACCATAGAGATAGAACTTGAAAGTGCTTTATTGTGTCAAGTTTCAAAGAACTAGGACAAACCTTGTTTGATTTAGAGTTCCAAATACATGTATCCGTATAGGAGAAAACAGAGTGAAACCTAAAAATGAAAACGGTTACTGCAAACAAACGGTTTAACCTAGAAGAACGAAATTTGGTGAGCCAAGTGGGATGCGTGTACTGATCATAACCTGGAAGTATCATCAAGATTGGGTGAAAAAATGTTTCCTGAGATTTCAGGTCAATCGTAGTTTTTTGGCAGCTTGGCAACCCCATTTCAGGAAAGTGATGTTCGCCATTCTCTGCTTAGGACTACATCAACAGAAAGAAACCATAGAGATAGAACTTGAAACTGCTTTATTGTGTCAAGTTTCAAAGAGCTAGCACAAACCGTGTTTGATTTAGAGTTCCAAATACATGTATCCGTGTAGGAGAAAAGAGAGTGAAACCTAAAAATGAAAACGGTTACTGCAAACGAACGGTTTAACCTAGAAGAACGAAATTTGGTGAGCCAAGTGGAATTGGTGTACTGATCATTACCTGAAAGTATCATCAAGATTGGGTGAACAAATGTTTACTGAGATTTCAGGCAAATCGTACTTTTTGGAAGCTTGGCAACCCCTCTCCAGGAAAGAGATTTTCGCCAGTCTCTGCTTAGGGCTACATCAACAGAAAACAAACCATAGAGATAGAACTTGAAACTGCTTTATTGTGTCAAGTATCAAAGAGCTAGCACAAACCGCGTTTGGTTTAGAGTTCCAAATAAATGTATCCATATAGGAGAAAAGAGAGTGAAACCTAAAAATGAAAACGGTTACTGCAAACGAACGGTTTAACCTAGAAGAACGAAATTTGGTGAGCCAGGTGGAATTGGTGTACTGATCATTACCTGAAAGTATCATCAAGATTTGGTGAAAAAATTTTTGCTGAGATCAGGAAATTTGTACTTTTTTTGAAATCTTGGCAACCCCTCTCCAAAAAAGTGATTTTCGCCAGTATCTGCTTAGTGCTACATCAACAGCAAACAAACCATAGAAATAGAACGTGAAAATGCTTTATTGTGTCAACTTTCAAAGAGCTAGCACAAACCATGTTTGATTTAGAGTTTCAAATACATGTATCCATATAGGAGAAACCAGAGTGAAACCTAAAATGAAAACGGTTACTGCAAACGAACGGTTTAACCTAGAAGTACCAAATCTGATGAGCCAAGTGGGATTTGTGTATTGATCATTACCTGAAACTATCATCAACATTGGGTTAAAAAATTTTTGCTGAGATTTCAGGCAAATCGTACTTTCTGGAAGCTTGGTAACCCCTCTCCAGGAAAGTGATTTTCGCCAGTCTCTGCTTAAGGCTACATCAACAATAAAGAAACCGTAGAAATAGAACTTGAAACTTCTTTATTGTGTCAAGTTTCAAAGAGCTAGCACAAACCGTGTTTGATTTAGAGTTCCAAATACATGTATCCATATAGGAGAAAACAGAGTGAAACCTGAAAATGTAAACGGTTACTGCAAATGATCGGTTTAACCTAGAAGTACGAAATTTCGTGAGCCAAGTGGAATTGGTGTACTGATCAATACCTGAAAGTATCATCAAGATTGGGTGAAAAAATGTTTGCTGAGATTTCAGGCAAATTGTACTTTTTTAGAAGCTTGGCAACGCCTCTTCAGGAAAGTGATTTTCGCCAGTCTCTGCTTAGGGCTACATCAACAGCAAACAAACCATAGAGATAGAACTTGAAACTGCTTTATTGTGTCAAGTTTCAAAGAGCTAGCACAAACCGTGTTTGATTTAGAGTTCCAAATACATGTATCCATATAGGAGAAAACAGAGTGAAACCTAAAATGAAAACGGTTACTGCCAACGAACGGTTTAACCTAGAATAACGAAATTTCGTGAGCCAAGTGCAATTGGTGTACTGGTCAATACCTGAAAGTATCATCAAGATTGGGTGAAAAAATGTTTGCTGACATTTCAGGCAATTCGTACTTTTTAGAAGCTTGGCAATCCCTCTCAAAGAAAGTGATTTTCGCAAGTCTATTGTTAGGGCTACATCAACAGCAAACAAACCATAGAGACAGAACTTGAAACTGCTTTATTGTGTCAAGTTTCAAACAGCTAGCACAAACCATGTTTGATTTAGAGTTCCAAATACATATATCCGTATAGGAGAAAAGAGAGTGAAACCTAAAAATGAAAATGATTACTGCAAACGAACGGTTTAACCTAGAAGTACGAAATTTGGTAGGCCACGTGGGATTGGTGTACTGATAATTACCTGAAAGTATCATCAAGATTGGGTGAAAAAATGTTTGCTGAGATTTTAGGCAAATCGTACTTTTTTGGAAGCTTGGCAACCCCTCTCCAGTAAAGTGAATTTTGCCATAGAGATAGAAATTGAAACTGCTTTATTATGTCAAGTTTCAAAGAGTTGGCACAAACCGTGTTTGATTTAGAGTTTCAAAAACATGTATCTGTATAGGAGAAAAGAGAGTGAAACCTAAAAATGAAAACGGTTACTGAAAACGAACGGTTTAACCAAGAAGAACAAAATTTGGTGAGCAAAGTGGGACTGGTGTACTGATAATTACCTAAAAGTATCATCAAGATTGGGTGAAAAATATTTGCTGAGATTTCAGGCAAATCGTACTTTTTGGAGACTTGCCAACCCCTCTCCAGGAAAGTGATTTTCGCCAGGCTCTGCTTAGGTCTACATCAACAGCAAACAAACCATCGAGATAGAACTGGAAACTGCTTTATTGTGTCAAGTTTCAAGGAGGACAAACCGTGTTCGATTTAGAGTTCCTAATACATGTATCCATATAGGAGAAAAGAGAGTGAAACCTAAAAATGAAAACAGTTACTGCAAACGAACGGTTTAACCTAGAAGAACGAAATTTGGTGAGCCAAGTGGGATTGGTGTACTGATAATTACCTGAAAGTGTCTTCAACATTGGGTGAAAAAATGTTACCTGACATTTGAGGCCAATCGTAGTTATTTGGAAGCTTGGCAACCCCTCTCCAGGAAAGTGATTTTCGCCAGTCTCTGCTTAGGGCTACATCAACAGCAAACAAACCATGGAGATAGAACTTGAAACTGCTTTATTGTGTCAAGTTTCAAAGAGCTAGCACAAACCGTGTTTTATTTAGAGTTCCAAATACATGTATCCGTATAGGAGAAAACAGAGTGAAACCTAAAAATGAAAACGGTTACTGCAAACGAACGGTTTAACCTAGAAGAACGAAATTTGGTGAGGAAAATGGGAATGGTGTACTGATCATTATCTGAAAGTATCATCAAGATTGGGTGAAAAAATATTTCTTGAGATTTCAGGCCAATCGTAGTTTTTTGGAAGCTTGGCAAACCCTCTCCAGGAAAGTGATTTTCGCCAGTCTCTGCTTAGGGCTACATCAACAGCAAACAAACCATAGAGATAGAACTTGAAACTGCGTTATTGTGTCAAGTTTCAAAGAACTAGCACATATGGTGTTTGATTTAGAGTTCCAAATACATGTATCCGCATAGGAGAAAAGAGAGTGAAACCTAAAAAAGAAAACGGTTACTGCAAACGAACGGTTTAACCTAGAAGAACAAAATTTGGTGAGCCAAGTGGGATTGGTGTACTGATCATTTCCTGAAAGTATCATCAAGATTGGGTTAAAAATGTTTGCTGAGATTTCAGGCAAATCGTACTTTTAGGAAGCTTGGCAACCCCTGTCCAGGAAAGTGATTTTCGCCAGTCTCTGCTTAGGGCTACATCAACAGCAAAAAAACCATAGAGATAGAACTTGAAAGTGCTTTATTCTTTCAAGTTTCAAAGAGCTAGCATAAACCGTGTTTGATTTAGAGTTCCAAATACATGTATCCGTATTGGAGAAAACAGAGTAAAACCTGAAAATGAAAACGGTTACTGCAAACGAACGGTTTAACATAGAAGTACGAAATTTGGTGAGCCAAGTGGGATTGGTGTACTGATCAGTACCTGGAAATATCATCAGGATTGGGTGAAAAAATGTTTGCTGAGATTTCAGGCCAATCGTAGTTTTTTGGATGCTTGGCAACCCCTCTTCAGAAAAGTGATTTTTGCCAGTCTCTGCTTAGGACTACATCAACAGCAAACAAACCATAGAGATAGGACTTGAAACTGCTTTATTGAGTCAAGTTTCAAAAGCTAGCACAAACCGTGTTTGATTTAGAGTTCCAAATACATGTATCCGTATAGGAGAAAACAGAGTGAAACCTAAAAATGAAAACGTTTACTGCAAACGAACGGTTTAACCTAGAAGAACGAAATTTGGTGAGCCAAGTTGGATTGGTGTACTGATCATTACCTGAAAGTATCATCAAGATTGGGTTTAAAATTTTTCTGAGATATCAGGCCAATCCTAGTTTTTTGGAAGCTTGGCAACCCCTCTTCAGGAAAGTGATTTTAGCCAGTCTCTGCTTAGGGCTACATCAACAGCAAACAAACCATAGAGATAGAACTTGAAACGGCTTTATTGTTTCAAGTTTCAAAGAGCTATCACAAACCGTGTTTGATTTAGAGTTCCAAACATGTATCTGTATAGGAGAAAACAGAGTGAAACCTAAAAATGAAAACGGTTACTGCAAACGAACGGTTTAAACTAGAAGTACATATAATTTCGTAGGCCATGTGAGATTGGTGTACTGATCATTACCTGAAAGTATCATCAAGAATGGGTGAAAAAATGTTAGCTGAGATTTCAGGCAATTCGTAGTTTTTTGGAAGCTTGGCAAACCCTCTCAAGGTAAGTGATTTTCGCCAGTCTCTGCTTAGGGCTACATCAACAGCAAAAAATCCATAGGGATAGAACTTGAAACTGCTTTATTGTGTCAAGTTTCAAAGAGCTAGCACAAACCGTGTTTGATTTAGAGTTCCAAATACATGTATCCTTATAGGAGAAAGAGAGTGAAACCTAAAAATGAAAACGGTAACTGCAAACGAACGGTTTAACCCAGAAGAACGAAATTTGGTGAGGAAAGTCGGAGTGGTGTACTGATCATTACCTAAAATTATCATGAAGATTGGCTTTAAAAATATTTGCTGAGATTTTCAGGCAAATCGTACTTTTTCGAAGCTTGGCAACCCCTCTCCAGATAAGTGATTTTGGCCAGTCTCTCTTTTAGGGCTACATGAACAGCAAATAAACCATAGAGATAGAACTTGAAACTGATTTATGGTGTCAAGTTTCAAAGAGCTAGCACAGACCGTGTTTGATTTAGTGTTCCAAATACATGTATCTGTATAGGAGAAAACAGAGTGAAACCTAAAAATGAAAACGGTTACTGGAAACGAACGGTTTAACACAGAAAAACGAAATTTGGTGAGCCAAGTGGGACTGGTGTACTGATCATTATCTGAAAGTATCATCAAGATTGGGTGAAAAAATGTTTCCTGAGATTTCAGGCCAATCGCAGTTTTTTGGAAGCTTGGCTACCCTCTCCATGTAAGTGATTTTCGCCAGTCTCTGCTTAAGGCTACATCAACAGCAAACTAACCATAGAGATATAACTTGGAACTGTTTTATTGTGTCAAGTTTCAAAGAGCTAGCACAAACCGTGTTTGATTTAGTGTTCCAAATACATGTATACGTATAGGAGTAAAGAGAGTGAACCCTAAAAATTAAAACGGTTACTGCAAACGAACGGTTTAACCTAGAAGAACGAAATTTGGTGAGCCAAGTGGGATTGGTGTTCTGATCATTACCTGAAAGTATCATCAAGATTGGGTGAAAAAATGTTTGCTGAGATTTCAGGCAAATCGTACTTTATTAAAGCTTGGCAACCCCTCTCCAAGAAAGTGATTTTCGCCAGTCTCTGCTTAGGGCTACATCAACAGCAAACAAACCATAGAGATAGAACTTGAAACTGCTTTATTCTGTCAAGTTTCAAAGAGCTAGCACAAACCGTGATTGATTTAGAGTTCCAAATACATGTATCCGTATAGAAGAAAAGAGAGTGAAACCTAAAAATGAAAACAGTTACTGCCAAAGAACGGTTTAAACTAAAATAACGAAATTTGGTAGGCTAACTGGGATTGGTTTACTGATCATTACCTGAAAGTATCATCAAGATTGGGTGAACAAATGTTTACTGAGATTTCAGGCAAATCGTACTTTTTGGAAGCTTGGCAACCCCTCTCCAGGAAATAGATTTTCGCCAGTCTCTGCTTAGGGCTACATCAACAGAAAACAAACCATAGAGATAGAACTTGAAACTGCTTTATTGTGTCAAGCATCAAAGAGCTAGCACAAACCGCGTTTGGTTTAGAGTTCCAAATACATGTATCCATATAGGAGAAAAGAGAGTGAAACCTAAAAATGAAAACGGTTACTGCAAACGAACGGTTTAACCTAGAAGAACGAAATTTGGTGAGCCAGGTGGAATTGGTGTACTGATCATGACCTGAAAGTATCATCAAGATTTGGTGAAAAAATTTTTGCTGAGATCAGGTAATTCGTACTTTTTTTAAAATCTTGGCAACCCCTCTTTAAGAAAGTGATTTTCGCCAGTATCTGCTTAGTGCTACATCAACAGCAAACAAACCATAGAAATAGAACGTGAAAATGCTTTATTGTGTCAACTTTCAAAGAGCTAGCACAAACCGTGTTTGATTTAGAGTTTCAAATACATGTATCCATATAGGAGAAACCAGAGTGAAACCTAAAATGAAAACGGTTACTGCAAACGAACGGTTTAACCTAGAAGTACCGAATCTGATAAGCCAAGTGGGATTTGTGTATTGATCATTACCTGAAACTATCATCAACATTGGGTTAAAAAATTTTTGCTGAGATTTCAGGCAAATCGTACTTTTTGGAAGCTTGGTAACCCCTCTCCAGAAAGTGATTTTCGCCAGTCTCTGCTTAAGGCTACATCAACAGTAAAGAAACCGTAGAAATAGAACTTGAAACTTCTTTATTGTGTCAAGTTTCAAAGAGCTAGCACAAACCGTGTTTGATTTAGAGTTCCAAATACATGTATCCATATAGGAGAAAACAGAGTGAAACCTGAAAATGTAAACGGTTACTGCAAATGATCGGTTTAACCTAGAAGTACGAAATTTCGTGAGCCAAGTGGAATTGGTGTACTGATCAATACCTGAAAGTATCATCAAGATTGGGTGAAAAAATGTTTGCTGAGATTTCAGGCAAATTGTACTTTTTTAGAAGCTTGGCAACGCCTCTTCAGGAAAGTGATTTTCGCCAGTCTCTGCTTAGGGCTACATCAACAGCAAACAAACCATAGAGATAGAACTTGAAACTGCTTTATTGTGTCAAGTTTCAAAGAGCTAGCACAAACCGTGTTTGATTTAGAGTTCCAAATACATGTATCCATATAGGAGAAAACAGAGTGAAACCTAAAATGAAAACGGTTACTGCCAACGAACGGTTTAACCTAGAAGAACGAAATTTCGTGAGCCAAGTGGAATTGGTGTACTGATCAATACCTGAAAGTATCATCAAGATTGGGTGAAAAAATGTTTGCTGACATTTCAGGCAATTCGTACTTTTTAGAAGCTTGGCAATCCCTCTCAAAGAAAGTGATTTTCGCAAGTCTATTGTTAGGGCTACATCAACAGCAAACAAACCATAGAGACAGAACTTGAAACTGCTTTATTGTGTCAAGTTTCAAACAGCTAGCACAAACCATGTTTGATTTAGAGTTCCAAATACATGTATCCGTATAGGAGAAAGAGAGTGAAACCTAAAAAATGAAAACAGTTACTGCAAACGATCGGTTTAACCTAGAAGAACGAAATTTGGTGAGCCAAGTGGGATTGGTGTACTGATCATTACCTGAAAGTATCATCAGGATTGGGTGAAAAATGTTTCCTGAGATTTCAGGCAAACCGTACTTTTTTCGAAGCTTAGCAACCCCTCTCACAAGAAAGTGATTTTCGCCAGTCTCTGCTTAGGGCTACATCAACAGCAAACAAACCATAGAGATATAACTCGAAACTGCTTTATTGTGTCAAGTTTCAAAGAGCTAGCACAAACCGTGTTTGATTTAGAGTTCCAAATACATGTATCCGTATAGGAGAAAACAGAGTGAAACCTAAAATGAAAACAGTTACTGCCAACGAACGGTTTAACCTAGAATAACGAAATTTGGTGAGGCAAGTGGGATTCGTGTACTGATCATTACCTGAAGGTATCATCAAGATTGGGTGAAAAAATGTTTGCTGACATTTCAGGCAATTCGTACTTTTTGGAAGCTTGGCAACCCCTCTCAAAGAAAAGTGATTTTCGCAAGTCTATGCTTAGGGCTACATCAACAGCAAACAAACCATAGGGACAGAACTTGAAACTGCTTTATTGTGTCAAGTTTCAAACAGCTAGCACAAACCGTGTTTTATTTAGAGTTCCAAATACATGTATATGTATAGGAGAAAAGAGAGTGAAACCTAAAAATGAAAACAGTTACTGCAAACGATTGGTTTAACCTAGAAGAACGAAATTTGGTGAGCCAAGTGGGATTGGTGTACTGATCATTACCTGAAAGTATCATCAGGATTGGGTGAAAAATGTTTTCTGAGATTTCAGGCAAACCGTACTTTTTGGAAGCTTAGCAACCCCTCTCCAGGTAAGTGATTTTCGCCAGTCTCTGCTTAGGGCTACATCAACAGCAAACAAACCATAGAGATAGAACTCGAAAACTGCTTTATTGTGTCAAGTTTCAAAGAGCTAGCACAAACCGTGTTTGATTTAGAGTTCCAAATACATGTATCCGTATAGGAGAAAAGAGAGTGAAACCTAAAAATGAAAACAGTTACTGCCAAAGAACGGTTTAACCTAGAAGAACGAAATT
Source organism: Ictidomys tridecemlineatus (assembly GCF_052094955.1). Taxonomy (NCBI): domain Eukaryota; kingdom Metazoa; phylum Chordata; class Mammalia; order Rodentia; family Sciuridae; genus Ictidomys; species Ictidomys tridecemlineatus. The sequence continues at coordinate 71,917 of NW_027522574.1, forward strand.
TGGCAGCCAAGTGAGATTGGTGTAATGATCACTTCCTGAAAGTATCATGAAGATTGGTTGAAAAAATGTTTCCTGAGATTTCAGGCCAATTGTAGTTTTTTTGAAGCTTGGCAACCCCTCTTCAGGAAAGTGATTTTCGCCAGTCTCTGCTTAGGGCTACATCAACAGCAAGCAAACCATAGAGATAGAACTTGAAACTGCTTTATTGTGTCAAGTTTCAAAGAGCTAGCACAATTCCGTGTTTGATTTAGAGTTACAAATACATGTATCTTTTTAGGAGAAAGGAGAGTGAAACCTAAAAATGAAAGGTTACTGCAAACGAACGGTTTAACATAGAAGAACGAAATTTGGTGAGCCAATTGGGATTGATGTACTGATCATTAAGTGAAAGTGTCATCAAGTTTGGGTGAAAAAATGTTTCCTGATATTTCAGGCCAATCGTACTTTTTTGGAAGCTTGGCAACACCTCTCCAGGAAAGTAGTTTTCTCCAGTCTCTGCTTAGGGCTACATCAACAGCAAACAAACCATAGAGATAGAACTTGAAACTGCTTTATTGTGTCAAGTTTCAAAGAGCTAGCACAAACCGTGTTTGATTTAGTGTTCCAAATACATGTATCCGTATAGGAGAAAACAGAGTGAAACCTAAAAATGAAAACGTTTACTGCAAACGAACGGTTTAACCTAGAAGAACAAAATTTGGTGAGCCAAGTTGGATTGGTGTAATGATCATTACCTGAAAGTATCATCAAGATTGGGTGTAAAATTTTTCTGAGATTTCAGGCCAATCCTAGTTTTTTGGAAGCTTGGCAACCCCTCTTCAGGAAAGTGATTTTCGCCAGTCTCTGCTTAGGGCTACATCAACAGCAAACAATCCATAGAGAAAAACTTGAAACTGATTTATTGTTTCAAGTTTCAAAGAGCTATCACAAACTGTGTTTGATTTAGAGTTCCAAATACATGTATCTGTATAGGAGAAAACAGAGTGAAACCTAAAAATGAAAACGGTTACTGCAAACGAACGGTTTAAACTAGAAGTACTATATTTCGTAGGCCATGTGAGATTGGTGTACTGATCATTACCTGAAAGTATCATCAATATTGGGTGAAAAAATGTTTGCTGAGATTTCAGGCAATTCGTAGTTTTTTGGAAGCTTGGCAAACCCTCTCAAGGAAAGTGATTTTCGCCAGTCTCTGCTTAGGGCTACATCAACAGCAAAAAAACCATAGGGATAGAACTTGAAACTGCTTTATTGTTTCAAGTTTCAAAGAGCTAGCAAAAACCGTGTTTGATTTAGAGTTCCAAATACATGTATATGTATAGGAGAAAAGAGAGTGAAACCTAAAAATAAAAACGGTTACTGTAAACGAACGGTTTAACCTAGAAGAACGAAATTTGGTGAGCCAAGTGGGATTGGTGTACTGATCATTACCTGAAAGTATCATCAAGATTGGGTGAGAAAATATTTCCTGAGATTTCAGGCCAATCGTACTTTTTTGGAAGCTTATCAACCCCTCTCCAGGAAAGTGATCTTCGCCAGTCTCTGCTTAGGGCTACATCAACAGCAAAGAAACCATAGAGATAGAACTTGAAACTGCTTTATTCTGTCAAGTTTCAAAGAGCTAGCACAAACCGTGTTTGATTTAGAGTTCCAAATACATGTATCCATATAGGAGAAAACAGAGTGAAACCTAAAAATAAAAACGGTTACTGCAAACGAACGGTTTAACCTAGAATAACGAAATTTGGTGAGCCAAGTGGGATTGGTGTACTGATCATTACCTGAAAGTATCATCAACATTGGGTGAAAAATGTTTCCTCAGATTTCAGGCCAATCGTATTTTTTTGGAAGCTTATCAACCCCTCTCCAGGAAAGTGATCTTCGCCAGTCTCTGCTTAGGGCTACATCAACTGCAAACAAACCATAGAGATAGAACATAAAACTACTTTATTGTGTCAAGTTTCAAAAGGTAGCACAAACCTTGTTTGATTTAGAATTCCAAATACATGTATCGGTATAGGAGAAAACAGAGTAAAACCTAAAAATGAAAACGGTTACTGCAAACGAACGATTTAACCTAGAAGAACGAAATTTGGTGAGCCAAGTGAGACTGGTGTACTGATCATTACCTGAAAGTATCATGAAGATTGGGTGAACAAATATTTGCTGAGATTTCAGGCAAATGGTAGTTTTTTGGAAGCTTGGCAACCCCTCTCAAGGAAAGTGATTTTCGCCAGTCTCTGATTATGGCTACAAAAACAGCAAACAAACCAAAGAGAAACAACTTGAAACTGCTTTATTCTGTCAAATTTCAAAGAGCTTGCAAAAACCGTGTTTTATTTGGAGTTCCAAATACATGTATCCGTATAGGAGAAAACAGAGTGAAACGTAAAATGAAAACGGTTACTGTAAACAAACGGTTTAACCTAGAAGTACGATATTTGGTAGGCCAAGTGGGATTGGTGTACTGATCATTACCTGAAAGTATCATCAACATTGGGTGAAAAAATGTTTCCTGAGATTTCATGCCAATCGTAGTTTTTTGGAAGCTTGGCAACCCCTCTCCAGGAAAGTGATTTTCGCCAGTCTCTGCTTAGGGCTACATCAACAGCAAAAAAACCATAGAGATAGAACTTGAAACTTCTATATTGTGTCTAGTTTCAATGAGCTACCACAAACCGTGTTTGATTTATACTTCCAAATAAAAGTATCCGTATAGGAGAAAACAGAGTGAAACCTAAAAATGAAACCTTTTACTGCATAAGAACGGTTTAACCTAGTAGAACGAAATTTGGTGAGCCAAGTGGGATTGGAGTAGTGATCATTACCTGAAAATATCATCAATATTGGGTGAAAAAATGTTTCCTGAGATTTCTGGCAAATCTTAGTTTTTTGGAAGCTTGGCAACCCCTCTCCAGGAAAGTGATTTTTGCCAGTCTTTGCCTAGGACTACATCAACAGCAAACAAACCATAGATATAGAACTTGAAACTGCTTTATTGTGTCAAGTTTCAAAGAACTAGCAAAAACCGTGTTTTATTTAGAGTTCCAAATACATGTATCCATATAGGAGAAAACAGAGTGAAACCTAAAAATGAAAACGGTTACTGCAAACGAACGGTTTAACCTAAAAGAACGAAATTTTGTGAGCCAAGTTGGAATGGTGTACTGATCATTACCTGAAAGTATCATCAAGATTGGGTGAAAAATTTTCCTGAGATTTCAGGCCAATCGTAGTTTTTTGGAAGCTTGGCAACCCCTCTTCAGGAAAGTGATTTTCGCCAGTCTCTGCTTAGGGCTACATCAACAGCAAACAAACCAAAGAGATAGAACTGGAAACTGCTTTATTGTGTCAAGTTTCAAAGAGCTAGCACAAACCGTGTTTGATTTAGAGTTCCAAATACATGTATCTGTATAGGAGAAAAGAGAGTGAAACCCAAAAATGAAAACGGTTATTGCCAACGAACGGTTTAACCTACAAGAACGAAATTTGGTGAGCCAAGTGGGATTGGTGTATTGATCATTACCTGAAAGTATCATCAAGATTGGGTGAAAAAATGTTTGATGAGATTTCAGGAACACCGTACTTTTTTAAAAGCTTGGCAACCCCTTTCCAGGAAAGTGATTTTTGCAAGTCTCTGCTTAGGGCTACATCAACAGCAAACAAACCATAGAGATAGAACTTGAAACTGCTTTATTGTGTCACGTATCAAAGAGATAGCATAAAACATGTTTGATTTAGAGTTCCAAATACATGTATCCATATATGAGAAAAGAGAGTGAAACCTAAGAATGAAAATGGTTACTGCCAACGAACGATTTAACCTAGAAGAACGAAATGTGGAGAGCCAAGTGGGATTGGTGTACTGATCATTACCTGAAAGTATCATCAACATTGGGTGAAAAAATATTTGCTGAGATTTCAGGAAAATCATAATTTTTTAAATACTTGGCAAACCCTCTCCATGAAAGTGATTTTCGCCATTCTCTGCTTAGGGCTACATCAACAGCAAACAAACAATAGAGATAGAACTTGAAACTGCTTTATTGTGTCAAGTTTCAAAGAGCTAGCACAAACCGTGTTTGATTTAGAGTTCCAAATACATGTATCCGTTTAGGAGAAAAGAGAGTGAAACCTAAAAATGAAAACAGTTACTGCAAACGTACGGTTTAACCTAGAATAAAGAAATTTGGTGAGCCAAGTGGGATTGGTGTACTGATCATTACCTGGAAGTATCTTCAAGATTGGGTGAAAAAATGTTTGCTGAGATTTCAGGAAAATAGTAGTTTTTTGGAAGCTTGGCAACCCCTCTCAAGGAACGTGAATTTAGCCAGTCTCTGCTTAGGGCTACATCAACAGCAAACAAACCATAGAGACAGAACTTGAAACTGCTTTATTGTGTCAAGTTTAAAAGACCTACGACCAACCGTGTTTGATTTAGAGTTACAAATACATGTATCCGTATAGGTGAAAAGAGAGTGAATCCTAAAAATGAAAACTGTTACTGTAAACGAACGATTTAACCTAGAAGAACGAAATTTGGTGAGCCAAGTGGGATTGGTGCACTGATCATTACTGAAAGTATCTTCAAGATTGGGTGAAAAAATGTTTCCTGAGATTTCAGGCAATTCGTAGTTTTTTGGAAGCTTGGCAAACCCTCTCCAGGAAAGTGATTTTCGCCACTCTCTGCTTACGGCTACATCAACAGCAAACAAACCATAGAGATAGAACTTGAAACTCCTTTAATGTGTCAAGTTTCAGAGAACTAGCACAAACCGTGTTTGATTTAGTGTTCCAAATACATGTATCGATATAGGAGAAAACAGAGTGAAACCTAAAAATAAAACGTTAACTGCAAAAGAACGGTTTGATTTAGAAGAACGAAATTTGGTCAACCAAGTGGGATTGGTGTACTGATCATTACCTGAAAGTATCATCAAGATTGGGTGAAAAAATATGTCCTGAATTTCAAACAAATCGTAGTTTTTTGGAAGCTTGGGAACGCCTCTCCAGGAAAGTGATTTTCGCCAGTCTCTGCTTAAGGCTACATCAACAGCAAACAAACCATACAGACAGAATTTGAAACTGCTTTATTCTTTCAAGCTTCAAAGACCTAGCACAAACCGTGTTTGATTTAGAGTTCCAAATACATGTATCCATATAGGAGAAACCGAGTGAAACCTAAAAATGAAAACGGTTACTGCCAACGAACGGTTTAACCTAGAATAACAAAATTTTGTGAGCCAAGTGGGATAGGTGTACTGATCATTACCTGAAAGTATCATCAAGATTGGGTGAAAAAATGTTTCCTGAGATTTCAAGCAAATCGTACTTTTTGGAAGGTTGGCAACCCCTCTCTAGGAAAGTGATTTTCGCCAGTCTCTGCTTTGGGCTACATCAAAAGCAAACAAACCATAGAAATAGAACTTGAAACTGCTTTATTGTGTCAAGTTTCAAAGAGCTAGCACAAACCATGTTTGATTTAGAGTTCCAAATACATGTATCCGTATAGGAGAAAAGAGAGTGAAACCTAAAAATGGAAACGGTTACTGCAAACGAACTGTTTAACCTAGAAAAACGAAATTTGGTGAGCCAAGTGGGATTGGTGTTCTGATCATTACCTGAAAGTATCATCAAGATTGGGTGAAAAAATGTTTCCTGAGATTTGAGGCAAATCGTAGTTTTTTGGAAGCTTGGCAACCCCTCTTCAGGAAACTGATTTTCGCCACTCTCTGCTTAGGGCTACATCAACAGCAAACAAACCATAGAGATAGAACTTGAAACTGCTTTAATGTGTCAAGTTTCAAAGAGCTAGCACAAACCGTGTTTGATTTAGAGTTCCAAATACATGTATCCGTATAGGAGAAAAGAGAGTGAAACCTAAAAATGGAAACGGTTACTGCAAACGAACGGTTTAACCTAGAAGAACGAAATTTGGTGAGCCAAGTGCGATTGGTGTACTGATCATTACCTGAAAGTATCATCAAGATTGGGTGAAAATATGTTTCCTGAGATTTCAGCCCAATCGTAGTTTTTTGAAAGCTTGGCAACTCCTCTCCAAGAAAGTGATTTTCGCCAGTCTCTGCTTAGGTCTAGATCAACAGCAAACAAACCTAAAAGATAGAACTTGAACCTGCGTTATTCTGTCAAGTTTCAAAAAGCTAGCACAAACCGTGTTTGATTTAGAGTTCCAAAAACAAGTATATGTATAGGAGAAAAGAGAGTGAAACCTAAAATTGGAAACGGTTACTGCAAACGAACTGTTTAACCTAGAAGAACGAAATTTGGTGAGCCAAGTGGGATTGGTGTTCTGAACATTACCTGAAAGTATCATCAAGATTGGGTGAAAAAATGTTTCCTGTGATTTCAGGCCAATCGTAGTTTTTTGGAAGCTTGGCAACCCCTCTTCAGGAAACTGATTTTCGCCAGTCTCTGCTTAGGGCTACATCAACAGCAAACAAACCATAGACATAGAACTTGAAACTGCTTTAATGTGTCAAGTTTCAAAGAGCTAGCACAAACCGTGTTTGATTTAGAGTTCCAAATACATGTATCTCTATAGGAGAAAAGAGAGTGAAACCTAAAAATGGAAACGGTTACTGCAAACGAACGGTTTAACCTAGAAGAACGAAATTTGGTGAGCCAAGTGAGATTGGTGTACTGATCATTACCTGAAAGTATCATCAAGATTGGGTGAAAATATGTTTCCTGAGATTTCAGCCCATTCGTAGTTTTTTGGAAGCTTGGCAAACCCTCTCTAGGTAAGTGATTTTCGCCAGTCTCTGCTTAGGGCTACATCAACAGCAAACAAACCATAGAGATAGAACTTGAAACTGCTTTAATGTGTCAAGTTTCAAAGAGCTAGCACAAACCGTATTTGATTTAGAGTTCCAAATACATGTATCCATATAGGAGAAAACCGAGTGAAACCTAAAATGAAAACGGTTACTGCCAACGAACTGTTTAACCTAGAATAACGAAATTTTTGGAGCCAAGTGGGATAGGTGTACTGATCATTACCTGAAAGTATCATCAAGATTGGGTGAAAAAATGTTTGATGTGATTTCAGGAAAATCGTACTTTTTTGGAAGCTTGGCAACCCCTCTCCAGGAAAGTTTTTTTCGCCAGTCTCTGCTTAGGGCTACATCAACAGCAAACAAACAATAGAGATAGAACTTGAAACTGCTTTATTGTGTGAAGTTTCAAAGAGCTAGCACAAACCGTGTTTGATTTAGAGTTCGAAATACATGTATCCATATAGCAGAAAACAGAGTGAAACCTACAAATGAAAACGGTTACTGCAAACGAACGGTTTAATCTAGAAGTACGAAATTTGGTAGGCCAAGTCGGATTGGTGTACTGATCATTACCTGAAAGTATCATCAAGATTGGGTGAAAAAAATGTTTGCTGAGATTTCAGGCAAATCGTAGTTTTTTGGAAGCTTGGCAACCCCTCTTTAGGAAAGTTATTTTCGCCAGGCTCTGCTTAGGGCTACATCAACAGCAAACAAACCATAGAGATAGAACTTGAAACTGCTTTATTGTGTCAAGTTTCAAAGAGCTAGCACAAACCGTGTTTGATTTAGAGTTCCAAATACATGTATATGTATAGGAGAAAAGAGAGTGAAACCTAAAATTGAAAATGGTTGCAGCAAACAAACGGTTTAACCTAGAAGAACGAAATTTGGTGAGCCAAGTGGGATTGGTGTACTGATCATTACCTGAAAGTATCATCAGATTGGGTGAAAAAATGTTTCCTGAGATTTCAGGCCAATCGTAGTTTTTTGGAAGGTTGACAACCCCTCTCCAGGAAAGTGATTTTCGCCAGTCTCTGCTTAGGGCTACAACAACAGAAAACAAACCATAGAGATAGAACTTGAAACTGCGTTATTTTGTCAAGTTTCAAAACGTAGCACAAACGGTGTTGATTTAGATTTCCAAATACATGTATCCTTATAGGAGAAAAAAGAGTAAAACCTAAAAATGAAAACGGTTACTGGAAATGAACGGTTTAACCTAGAAGTACAAAATTTGGTGAGCCAAGTGGGATTGGTGTACTGATAAATACCTGAAAGTATCATCAAGATTGGGTGAAAAAATGTTTCAGAAGATTTTAGGCAAATCGTACTTTTTTGGAAGCTTGGCAACCCCTCTCTTGGACAGTGATTATCGCCAGTCTCTGCTTAGGGCTACATCAACAGCAAAAAAACCAAAGAGATAGAACTTGAAACTGCTTTATTGTGTCAAGTTTCAAAGAGCTAGCACAAACCGTGTTTGATTTAGAGTTCCAAATACATTTATCCGTATGGGAGAAAACAGAGTGAAACCTAAAAATGGAAACGGTTACTGCAAACGAACGGTTTAACCTAGAAAAACGAAATTTGGTCGGCCAAGTGGGATTGGTGTACTGATCATTACCTGAAAGTATCATCAAGATTGAGTGAAAAAATGTTTGCTGAGATTTCAGGCCAATCGTAGTTTTTTGGAAGCTTTGCAACCCCTCTCCATGAAAGTGATTTTCGCCAGTCTCTGCTTACGGCTACATCAACAGCAAACAACCATAGGGATAGAACTTGAAACTGCGTTATTGTGTCAAGTTTCAAAGACCTAGCACAAACGGTGTTTGATTTAGAGTTTCAAAAACAAGTATCCATATAAAAAAAAACAGAGTGAAACCTAAAAATGAAAACATTACTGCAAACGGACGGTTTAACCTAGAAGAACGAAATTTGGTGAGCCAAGTGGGATTGGTGTACTGATCATTACCTTAAAGTATCATCAAGATTGGGTGAAAAAATGTTTCCTGAGATTTCAGGCCAATCGTACTTTTTTGAAAGTTTGGCAAGCCCTCTTCAGGAAACTGATTTTCGCCAATCTCTGCTTAGGGCTACATCAACAGCAAACAAACCATAGAGATAGAACTTGAAACTGCTTTATTATGTCATGTTTCAAAGAGCTAGCACAAACCGTGTTTGATTTAGAGTTCCAAATACATGTATCCATATAGCAGAAAACAGAGTGAAACCTAAAAATGAAAACGGTTACGGCAAACGAACGGTTTAACCTAGAAGAACGAAATTTGGTTAGCCAAGTGGGACTGGTGTACTGATCATTCCCTGAAAGTATCATCAAGATTGGGTGAAAAAATGTTTCATGTGATTTCAGGCCAATCGTAGTTTTTTGGATGCTTGGCAACCCCTCTTTAGGAAAGTGATTTTCGCCAGTCTCTGCTTAGGGCTACATCAACAGCAAACAAACCATAAAGATAGAACTTGAAACTGCATTATTGTGTCAAGTTTCAAAGACCTAGAACAAACGATGTTTGATTTAGAGTTCAAAATACATGTATCCGTATAGGAGAAAACAGAGTAAAACCTAAAAATGAAAACGGTTACTGCAAATGAACGGTTTAACCTAGAAGTACGAAATTTGGTGAGCCAAGTGGGATTGGTGTACTGATCATTACCTGAAAGTATCATCAAGATTGGGTGAAAAAATTTTTCCTGTGATTTCAGGCCAATCGTAGTTTTTTAGATGCTTGGCAACCCCTCTTCAGAAAAGTGATTTTTGCCAGTCTCTGCTTAGGACTACATCAACAGCAAACAAACCATAGAGATAGGACTTGAAACTGCTTTATTGTGTCAAGTTTCAAAGAGCTAGCACAAACCGTGTTTGATTTAGTGTTCCAAATACATGTATCCGTATAGGAGAAAACAGAGTGAAACCTAAAAATGAAAACGTTTACTGCAAACGAACGGTTTAACCTAGAAGAACAAAATTTGGTGAGCCAAGTTGGATTGGTGTAATGATCATTACCTGAAAGTATCATCAAGATTGGGTGTAAAATTTTTCTGAGATTTCAGGCCAATCCTAGATTTTTGGAAGCTTGGCAACCCCTCTTCAGGAAAGTGATTTTCGCCAGTCTCTGCTTAGGGCTACATCAACAGCAAACAATCCATAGAGAAAGAACTTGAAACTGCTTTATTGTTTCAAGTTTCAAAGAGCTATCACAAACTGTGTTTGATTTAGAGTTCCAAATACATGTATCTGTATAGGAGAAAACAGAGTGAAACCTAAAAATGAAAACGGTTACTGCAAACGAACGGTTTAAACTAGAAGTACTATATTTCGTAGGCCATGTGAGATTGGTGTACTGATCATTACCTGAAAGTATCATCAACATTGGGTGAAAAATGTTTCCTCAGATTTCAGGCCAATCGTATTTTTTTGGAAGCTTGGCAACCCCTCTCCAAGAAAGTGATCTTTGCCAGTCTCTGCTTAGGGCTACATCAACTGCAAACAAACCATAGAGATAGAACATAAAACTACTTAATTGTGTCAAGTTTCAAAAGGTAGCACAAACCTTGTTTGATTTAGAATTCCAAATACATGTATCGGTATAGGAGAAAACAGAGTAAAACCTAAAAATGAAAACGGTTACTGCAAACGAACGATTTAACCTAGAAGAACGAAATTTGGTGAGCCAAGTGAGACTGGTGTACTGATCATTACCTGAAAGTATCATCAAGATTGGGTGAACAAATATTTGCTGAGATTTCAGGCAAATGGTAGTTTTTTGGAAGCTTGACAACCCCTCTCAAGGAAAGTGATTTTCGCCAGTCTCTGATTATGGCTACAAAAACAGCAAACAAACCAAAGAGAAATAACTTGAAACTGCTTTATTCTGTCAAATTTCAAAGAGCTTGCAAAAACCGTGTTTTATTTGGAGTTCCAAATACATGTATCCGTATAGGAGAAAACAGAGTGAAACGTAAAATGAAAACGGTTAATGCAAACAAACGGTTTAACCTAGAAGTACGATATTTGGTAGGCCAAGTGGGATTGGTGTACTGATCATTACCTGAAAGTATCATCAACATTGGGTGAAAAAATGTTTCCTGAGATTTCATGCCAATCGTAGTTTTTTGGAAGCTTGGCAACCCCTCTCCACGAAAGGGATTTTTGCCAGTCTTTGCTTAGGGCTACATCAAGAGCAAACAAAACATAGAGATAGAACTTGAAACTGCTTTATTGTTTCAAGTTTCAAAGAGCTAGCACAAACCGTGTTTGATTTAGAGTTCCAAATACATGTATTCGTATAGGAGAAAACAGAGTGAAACGTAAAATGAAAACGGTTACTGCAAACGAACGGTTTAACCTAGAAGTACGATATTTGGTAGGCCAAGTGGGATTGGTGTACTGATCATTACCTGAAAGTATCATCAAGATTGGGTTAAAAAATGTTTCCTGAGATTTCAGGCCAATCGTAGTTTTTTGGAAGCTTGGCAACCCCTCTCCAGGAAAGTGATTTTCACCAGTCTCTGCTAAGGGCTACATCAACAGCAAACAAACCATAGAGATAGAACTTAAAACTGCTTTATTGTGTCAAGTTTCAAAGAGCTAGCACAAACCTCGTTTGATTTATACTTCCAAATACATGTATTCGTATAGGGGAAAACCAGTGAAACCTGAAAATGAAAACGGTTACTGCAAACGAACGGTTTAACCTAGAAGAACGAAATTTGGTTAGTCAAGTGGGATTTGTGTAGTGATCATTACCTGAAAGTATCATCAAGATTGGGTGAAAAAATGTTTGCTGAGATTTCATGCAAATCGTTCTTTTTGGATGCTTGGCAATCTCACTACAGGAAAGTGATTTTCGCCAGTCTCTGCTTAGGGCTACATCAACAGCAAACAATCCATAGAGATAGAACTTCAAACTGCTTTATTGTGTCTAGTTTCAAAGAGCTAGCACAAACCGAGTTTGATTTATACTTCCAAATACATGTATCCGTATATGAGAAAAGAGAGTGAAACCTAACAATGAAAACGGTTACTGCAATCGAACGGTTTAACCTAGAAGAAAGAAATTTGGTGAGCCAAGTGGGATTGGTGTACTGATCATTAACTGAAAGTACCATCAAGATTGGTTGAAAAAATCTTTCCTGAGATTTAAGGCCATTCGTAGTTTTTTGGAAACTTGGCAACCCCTCTCCAGGTAAGTGATTTTCTCCAGTCTCTGCTTAGAGCTACATCAACAGCAAACAAACCATAGAGAAAGAACATAAAACTGCTTTATTCTGTCAAGTTTCAAAAAGCTAGCACAAACCGTTTTTGATTTAGAGTTCCAAATACATGTATCTGTTTAGTATAAAACAGAGTAAAACCTAAAAATGAAAACGTTTACTGCAAACGAACGGTTAAACCTAGAAGAACAAAATTTGGTGAGCCAAGTGGGATTGGTGTATTTATCATTAACTGAAAGTACCATCAAGATTGGGTGAAAAAATGTTTCCTGAGATTTCAGGCCATCCATAGTTTTTTGGAAGCTTGGCAACCCCTCTCCAGGAAAGTGATTTTCGCCAGTCTCTGCTTAGGGCTACATCAACAGCAAAAAAACCATAGAGATAGAACTTGAAACTTCTATATTGTGACTAGTTTCAATGAGCTACCACAAACCGTGTTTGATTTATACTTCCAAATAAAAGTATCCGTATAGGAGAAAACAGAGTGAAACCTAAAAATGAAACCTTTTACTGCATAAGAACGGTTTAACCTAGTAGAACGAAATTTGGTGAGCCAAGTGGGATTGGAGTAGTGATCATTACCTGAAAATATCATCAATATTGGGTGAAAAAATGTTTCCTGAGATTTCAGGCCAATCGTAGTTTTTTGGAAGCTTGGCAACCCCTCTCCAGGAAAGTGATTTTTGCCAGTCTTTGCCTAGGACTACATCAACAGCAAACAAACCATAGAGATAGAACTTGAAACTGCTTTATTGTGTCAAGTTTCAAAGAGCTAGCAAAAACCGTGTTTTATTTAGAGTTCCAAATACATGTATCCATATAGGAGAAAACAGAGTGAAACCTAAAAATGAAAACGGTTACTGCAAACGAACGGTTTAACCTAAAAGAACGAAATTTGGTGAGCCAAGTTGGATTGGTGTACTGATCATTACCTGAAAGTATCATCAAGATTGGGTGAAAAATTTTCCTGAGATTTCAGGCCAATCGTAGTTTTTTGGAAGCTTGGCAACCCCTCTTCAGGAAAGTGATTTTCGCCAGTCTCTGCTTAGGGCTACATCAACAGCAAACAAACCAAAGAGATAGAACTGGAAACTGCTTTATTGTGTCAAGTTTCAAAGAGCTAGCACAAACCGTGTTTGATTTAGAGTTCCAAATACATGTATCTGTATAGGAGAAAACAGAGTGAAACCCAAAAATGAAAACGGTTATTGCCAACGAACGGTTTAACCTACAAGAACGAAATTTGGTGAGCCAAGTGGGATTGGTGTATTGATCATTACCTGAAAGTATCATCAAGATTGGGTGAAAAAATGTTTGATGAGATTTCAGGAACACGGTACTTTTTTAAAAGCTTGGCAACCCCTTTCCAGGAAAGTGATTTTCGCAAGTCTCTGCTTAGGGCTACATCAACAGCAAACAAACCATGGAGATAGAACTTGAAACTGCTTTATTGTGTCACGTTTCAAAGAGCTAGCATAAAACATGTTTGATTTAGAGTTCCAAATACATGTATCCATATATGAGAAAAGAGAGTGAAACCTAAGAATGAAAATGGTTACTGCCAACGAACGATTTAACCTAGAAGAACGAAATGTGGAGAGCCAAGTGGGATTGGTGTACTGATCATTACCTGAAAGTATCATCAACATTGGGTGAAAAAATATTTGCTGAGATTTCAGGAAAATCATAATTTTTTAAATGCTTGGCAAACCCTCTCCATGAAAGTGATTTTCGCCATTCTCTGCTTAGGGCTACATCAACAGCAAACAAACAATAGAGATAGAACTTGAAGCTGCTTTATTGTGTCAAGTTTCAAAGAGCTAGCACAAACCGTGTTTGATTTAGAGTTACAAATACATGTATCCGTTTAGGAGAAAAGAGAGTGAAACCTAAAATGAAAACGGTTACTGCAAACGAACGGTTTAACCTAGAATAAAGAAATTTGGTGAGCTAAGTGCGTTTGGTGTACTGATCATTACCTGAAAGTATAATTAAGATTGGGTGAAAAAATGTTTCCTGAGATTTCAGGCCAATCGTAGTTTTTTGGAAGCTTGGCAACTACTCTCAAGGAAAGTGATTTTCGCCAGTCTCTGCTTAGGTCTACATCAACAGCAAACAAACCATAGAGATAGAACTTGAAACTGCTTTATTGTGTCAAGTTTCAAAAAGGTAGCACAAACCGTGTTTGATTTAGAGTTCCAAATACATGTATTCATATTGGAGAAAAGAGAGTGAAACCTAAAAATGAAAACGTTTACTGCAAACGAACGGTTTAACCTAGAGTAACGAAATTTGGTGAGCCAAGTGGGATTGGTGTACTGATCATTACCTGAAAGTATCATCAAGATTGGGTGAAAAAATGTTTGCTGAGATTTCAGGAAAATAGTAGTTTTTTGGAAGCTTGGCAACCCCTCTCAAGGAACGTGAATTTAGCCAGTCTCTGCTTAGGGCTACATCAACAGCAAACAAACCATAGAGACAGAACTTGAAACTGCTTTATTGTGTCAAGTTTCAAAGAGCTAGCACAAACCGTGTTTGATTTAGAGTTCCAAATACATGTATCCTTATAAGAGAAAAGAGAGTGAAACCTAAAAATAAAAAAGTTTACTGCAAAAGAACGGGTTTACTTAGAAGAACGAAATTTGGTCACCCAAGTGGGAATGGTGTACTGATCATTACCTGAAAGTACCATCAAGATTGGGTGAAAAAATGTTTCCTGAGATTTCAAACAAATCGTAGTTTTTTGAAAGCTTGGCAACCCCTCTCAAGAAAAGTGATTTTCGCCAGTCTCTGCTTAGGGCTACATCAACAGCAAACAAATCATAGAGATAGAACTTGAAACTGCTTTATTGTGTCAAGTTTAAAAGACCTACCACCAACCGTGTTTGATTTAGAGTTACAAATACATGTATCCGTATAGGTGAAAAGAGAGTGAATCCTAAAAATGAAAACTGTTACTGTAAACGAACGATTTAACCTAGAAGAACGAAATTTGGTGAGCCAAGTGGGATTGGTGCACTGATCATTACTGAAAGTATCTTCAAGATTGGGTAAAAAAATGTTTGCTGAGATTTCAGGCAATTCGTAGTTTTTTGGAAGCTTGGCAAACCCTCTCCAGGAAAGTGATTTTCGCCAGTCTCTGCTTAGGGCTACATCAACAGCAAACAAACCATAGAGATAGAACTTGAAACTGCTTTAATGTGTCAAGTTTCAGAGAGCTAGCACAAACCGTGTTTGATTTAGTGTTCCAAATACATGCATCGATATAGGAGAAAACAGAGTGAAACCTAAAAATAAAAACGTTAACTGCAAAAGAACGTTTGATTTAGAAGAACGAAATTTGGTCAACCAAGTGGGATTTGTGTACTGATCATTACCTGAAAGTATCATCAAGATTGGGTGAAAAAATATGTCCTGAATTTCGAACAAATCGTAGTTTTTTGGAAGCTTGGCAACGCCTCTCCAGGAAAGTGATTTTCGCCAGTCTCTGCTTAAGGCTACATCAACAGCAAACAAACCATATAGACAGAATTTGAAACTGCTTTATTCTGTCAAGCTTCAAAGACCTACCACAAACCGTGTTTGATTTAGAGTTCCAAATAAATGTATCCATATAGGAGAAACCGAGTGAAACCTAAAAATGAAAACGATTACTGCCAACGAACGGTTTAACCTAGAATAACGAAATTTTTTGAGCCAAGTGGGATAGGAGTACTGACCATTACCTGAAAGTATCATCAAGATTGGGTGAAAAAATGTTTCCTGAGATTTCAAACAATTCGTACTTTTTGAAAGGTTGGCAACCCCTCTCTAGGAAAGTGATTTTCGCCAATCTCTGCTTAGGGCTACATCAAAAGCAAACAAACCATAGAAATAGAACTTGAAACTGCTTTATTTTGTCAAGTTTCAAAGAGCTAGCACAAACCGTGTTTGATTTAGAGTTCCAAATATATGTTTCCGTATAGGAGAAAAGAGAGTGAAACCTAAAAATGGAAATGGTAACTGCAAACGAACTGTTTAACCTAGAAAAACGAAATTTGGTGAGCCAAGTGAAATTGGTGTACTGATCATTACCTGAAAGTATCATCAAGATTGGGTGAAAAAATGTTTGCTGAGAATTCAGGCAATTCGTAGTTTTTTGAAAGCTTGGCAAACCCTCTCTAGGTAAGTGATTTTCGCCAGTCTCTGCTTAGGGCTACATCAACAGCAAACAAACCATAGAGAGAGAATTTGAAACTGCTTTAATGTGTCAAGTTTCAAAGAGCTAGCACAAACCGTGTTTGATTTAGAGTTCCAAATGCATGTATCCGTATAGGAGAAAAGAGAGTGAAACCTAAAAATGGAAACGGTTACTGCCAACGAACGGTTTAACCTAGAAGAATGAAATTTGGTGAGCCAAGTGGGATTGGTGTACTGATCATTACCTGAAAGTATCATCAAGATTGGGTGAAAAAATGTTTGATGAGATTTCAGGAACACGGTACTTTTTTAAAAGCTTGGCAACCCCTTTCCAGGAAAGTGATTTTCGCAAGTCTCTGCTTAGGGCTACATCAACAGCAAACAAACCATGGAGATAGAACTTGAAACTGCTTTATTGTGTCACGTTTCAAAGAGCTAGCATAAAACATGTTTGATTTAGAGTTCCAAATACATGTATCCATATATGAGAAAAGAGAGTGAAACCTAAGAATGAAAATGGTTACTGCCAACGAACGATTTAACCTAGAAGAACGAAATGTGGAGAGCCAAGTGGGATTGGTGTACTGATCATTACCTGAAAGTATCATCAACATTGGGTGAAAAAATATTTGCTGAGATTTCAGGAAAATCATAATTTTTTAAATGCTTGGCAAACCCTCTCCATGAAAGTGATTTTCGCCATTCTCTGCTTAGGGCTACATCAACAGCAAACAAACAATAGAGATAGAACTTGAAGCTGCTTTATTGTGTCAAGTTTCAAAGAGCTAGCACAAACCGTGTTTGATTTAGAGTTACAAATACATGTATCCGTTTAGGAGAAAAGAGAGTGAAACCTAAAATGAAAACGGTTACTGCAAACGAACGGTTTAACCTAGAATAAAGAAATTTGGTGAGCTAAGTGCGTTTGGTGTACTGATCATTACCTGAAAGTATAATTAAGATTGGGTGAAAAAATGTTTCCTGAGATTTCAGGCCAATCGTAGTTTTTTGGAAGCTTGGCAACTACTCTCAAGGAAAGTGATTTTCGCCAGTCTCTGCTTAGGTCTACATCAACAGCAAACAAACCATAGAGATAGAACTTGAAACTGCTTTATTGTGTCAAGTTTCAAAAAGGTAGCACAAACCGTGTTTGATTTAGAGTTCCAAATACATGTATTCATATTGGAGAAAAGAGAGTGAAACCTAAAAATGAAAACGTTTACTGCAAACGAACGGTTTAACCTAGAGTAACGAAATTTGGTGAGCCAAGTGGGATTGGTGTACTGATCATTACCTGAAAGTATCATCAAGATTGGGTGAAAAAATGTTTGCTGAGATTTCAGGAAAATAGTAGTTTTTTGGAAGCTTGGCAACCCCTCTCAAGGAACGTGAATTTAGCCAGTCTCTGCTTAGGGCTACATCAACAGCAAACAAACCATAGAGACAGAACTTGAAACTGCTTTATTGTGTCAAGTTTCAAAGAGCTAGCACAAACCGTGTTTGATTTAGAGTTCCAAATACATGTATCCTTATAAGAGAAAAGAGAGTGAAACCTAAAAATAAAAAAGTTTACTGCAAAAGAACGGGTTTACTTAGAAGAACGAAATTTGGTCACCCAAGTGGGAATGGTGTACTGATCATTACCTGAAAGTACCATCAAGATTGGGTGAAAAAATGTTTCCTGAGATTTCAAACAAATCGTAGTTTTTTGAAAGCTTGGCAACCCCTCTCAAGAAAAGTGATTTTCGCCAGTCTCTGCTTAGGGCTACATCAACAGCAAACAAATCATAGAGATAGAACTTGAAACTGCTTTATTGTGTCAAGTTTAAAAGACCTACCACCAACCGTGTTTGATTTAGAGTTACAAATACATGTATCCGTATAGGTGAAAAGAGAGTGAATCCTAAAAATGAAAACTGTTACTGTAAACGAACGATTTAACCTAGAAGAACGAAATTTGGTGAGCCAAGTGGGATTGGTGCACTGATCATTACTGAAAGTATCTTCAAGATTGGGTAAAAAAATGTTTGCTGAGATTTCAGGCAATTCGTAGTTTTTTGGAAGCTTGGCAAACCCTCTCCAGGAAAGTGATTTTCGCCAGTCTCTGCTTAGGGCTACATCAACAGCAAACAAACCATAGAGATAGAACTTGAAACTGCTTTAATGTGTCAAGTTTCAGAGAGCTAGCACAAACCGTGTTTGATTTAGTGTTCCAAATACATGCATCGATATAGGAGAAAACAGAGTGAAACCTAAAAATAAAAACGTTAACTGCAAAAGAACGTTTGATTTAGAAGAACGAAATTTGGTCAACCAAGTGGGATTTGTGTACTGATCATTACCTGAAAGTATCATCAAGATTGGGTGAAAAAATATGTCCTGAATTTCGAACAAATCGTAGTTTTTTGGAAGCTTGGCAACGCCTCTCCAGGAAAGTGATTTTCGCCAGTCTCTGCTTAAGGCTACATCAACAGCAAACAAACCATATAGACAGAATTTGAAACTGCTTTATTCTGTCAAGCTTCAAAGACCTACCACAAACCGTGTTTGATTTAGAGTTCCAAATAAATGTATCCATATAGGAGAAACCGAGTGAAACCTAAAAATGAAAACGATTACTGCCAACGAACGGTTTAACCTAGAATAACGAAATTTTTTGAGCCAAGTGGGATAGGAGTACTGACCATTACCTGAAAGTATCATCAAGATTGGGTGAAAAAATGTTTCCTGAGATTTCAAACAATTCGTACTTTTTGAAAGGTTGGCAACCCCTCTCTAGGAAAGTGATTTTCGCCAATCTCTGCTTAGGGCTACATCAAAAGCAAACAAACCATAGAAATAGAACTTGAAACTGCTTTATTTTGTCAAGTTTCAAAGAGCTAGCACAAACCGTGTTTGATTTAGAGTTCCAAATATATGTTTCCGTATAGGAGAAAAGAGAGTGAAACCTAAAAATGGAAATGGTAACTGCAAACGAACTGTTTAACCTAGAAAAACGAAATTTGGTGAGCCAAGTGAAATTGGTGTACTGATCATTACCTGAAAGTATCATCAAGATTGGGTGAAAAAATGTTTGCTGAGAATTCAGGCAATTCGTAGTTTTTTGAAAGCTTGGCAAACCCTCTCTAGGTAAGTGATTTTCGCCAGTCTCTGCTTAGGGCTACATCAACAGCAAACAAACCATAGAGAGAGAATTTGAAACTGCTTTAATGTGTCAAGTTTCAAAGAGCTAGCACAAACCGTGTTTGATTTAGAGTTCCAAATGCATGTATCCGTATAGGAGAAAAGAGAGTGAAACCTAAAAATGGAAACGGTTACTGCCAACGAACGGTTTAACCTAGAAGAATGAAATTTGGTGAGCCAAGTGGGATTGGTGTACTGATCATTACCTGAAAGTATCATCAAGATTGGGTGAAAACATGTTTCCTGAGATTTCAGGCCAATCGTAGTTTTTTGGATGCTTGGCAACCCCTCTCAAGCAAAGTGATTTTCGCCAGTCTCTGCTTAGGGCTACATCAACAGCAAACAAACCATAGAGATAGAACTTGAAACTGATTTAATGTGTCAAGTTTCAAAGAGCTAGCACAAACCGTGTTTGATTTAGAGTTCCAAATACATGTATCCATATACTAGAAAACAGAGTGAAACCTAAAAATAAAAACGTTTACTGCAAAAGAACGGTTTGACTTAGAAGAACGAAATTTGGTCAACCAAGTGGGAATGGTGTACTGATCATTACATGAAAGTATCATCAAGATTGGGTGAAAAAATGTTTCCTGAGATTTCAAACAAATCGTAGTTTTTTGGAAGCTTGGCAACCCCTCTCCAGGAAAGTGATTTTCGCCAGTCTCTGCTTAAGGCTACATCAACAGCAAACAAACCATATAGACAGAATTTGAAACTGCTTTATTCTGTCAAGCTTCAAAGACCTAGCACAAACCGTGTTTGATTTAGAGTTCCAAATACATGTATCCATATAGGAGAAAACCGAGTGAAACCTAAAAATGAAAACGGTTACTGCCAACGATCGGTTTAACCTAGAATAACGAAATTTTGTGAGCCAAGTGGGATAGGTGTACTTATCATTACTTGAAAGTATCATCAAGATTGGGTGAAAAAATGTTTCCTGAGATTTCAAGAAAATCGTACTTTTTGGAAGGTTGGCAACCCCTCTCTAGGAAAGTGATTTTCGCCAGTCTCTGCTTAGGGCTACATCAACAGCAAACAAACCATAGGGATAGAACTTGAAACTGCTTTATTGTGTCAAGTTTCAAAGAGCTAGCACTAACCGTGTTTGATTTAGAGTTCCAAATACATGTATATGTATAGGAGAAAAGAGAGTGAAACCTAAAAATGGAAACGGTTACTGCAAACGAACTGTTTAACCTAGAAGAACGAAATTTGGTGAGCCAAGTGCGATTGGTGTACTGATCATTACCTGAAATTATCATCAAGATTGGGTGAAAAAATGTTTCCTGAGATTTCAGGCCATTCATAGTTTTTTGGAAGCTTGGCAACTCCTCTCCAGGAAATTGATTTTCACCAGTCTCTGCTTAGGTCTACATCAACAGCAAACAAACCATAGAGATAGAACTTGAAACTGCTTTATTGTGTCAAGTTTAAAAGAGCTACCACCAACCGTGTTTGATTTAGAGTTACAAATACATGTATCCGTATAGGTGAAAAGAGAGTGAATCCTAAAAATGAAAACTGTTACTGTAAACGAACGATTTAACCTAGAAGAACGAAATTTGGTGACCCAAGTGGGATTGGTGCACTGATCATTACCTGAAAGTATCTTCAAGATTGGGTGAAAAAATGTTTGCTGAGATTTCAGGCAATTCGTAGTTTTTTGGAAGCTTGGCAAACCCTCTCCAGGAAGGTGATAATCGCCAATCTCTGCTTAGGGCTACATCAACAGCAAACAAACCATAGAGATAGAACTTGAAACTGCTTTAATGTGTCAAGTTTCAGAGAGCTAGCACAAACCGTGTTTGATTTAGTGTTCCAAATACATGTATCCATATAGGAGAAAACAGAGTGAAACCTAAAAATAAAAACGTTTACTGCAAAAGAACGGTTTGACTTAGAAGAACGAAATTTGGTCAACCAAGTGGGAATGGTGTACTGATCATTACCTGAAAGTATCATCAAGATTGGGTGAAAAAATATTTCCTGAATTTCAAACAAATCGTAGTTTTTTGGAAGCTTGGCAACCCCTCTCCAGGAAAGTGATTTTCGCCAGTCTCTGCTTAAGGCTACATCAACAGCAAACAAACCATACAGACAGAATTTGAAACTGCTTTATTCTTTCAAGCTTCAAAGACCTAGCACAAACCGTGTTTGATTTAGAGTTCCAAATACATGTATCCATATAGGAGAAACCGAGTGAAACCTAAAAATGAAAACGGTTACTGCCAACGAACGGTTTAACCTAGAATAACAAAATTTTGTGAGCCAAGTGGGATAGGTGTACTGATCATTACCTGAAAGTATCATCAAGATTGGGTGAAAAAATGTTTCCTGAGATTTCAAGCAAATCGTACTTTTTGGAAGGTTGGCAACCCCTCTCTAGGAAAGTGATTTTCGCCAGTCTCTGCTTTGGGCTACATCAACAGCAAAAAAACCATAGAGATAGAACTTGAAACTGCTTTATTGTGTCAAGTTTCAAAGAGCTAGCACAAACCATGTTTGATTTAGAGTTCCAAATACATGTATCCGTATAGGAGAAAAGAGAGTGAAACCTAAAAATGGAAACGGTTACTGCAAACGAACTGTTTAACCTAGAAGAACGAAATTTGGTGAGCCAAGTGGGATTGGTGTTCTGATCATTACCTGAAAGTATCATCAAGATTGGGTGAAAAAATGTTTCCTGAGATTTCAGGCCAATCGTAGTTTTTTGGAAGCTTGGCAACGCCTCTTCAGGAAACTGATTTTCGCCACTCTCTGCTTAGGGCAACATCAACAGCAAACAAACCATAGAGATAGAACTTGAAACTGCTTTAATGTGTCAAGTTTCAAAGAGCTAGCACAAACCGTGTTTGATTTAGAGTTCCAAATACATGTATCCGTATAGGAGAAAAGAGAGTGAAACCTAAAAATGGAAACGGTTACTGCAAACGAACGGTTTAACCTAGAAGAACGAAATTTGGTGAGCCAAGTGCGATTGGTGTACTGATCATTACCTGAAAGTATCATCAAGATTGGGTGAAAATATGTTTCCTGAGATTTCAGCCCAATCGTAGTTTTTTGAAAGCTTGGCAACTCCTCTCCAAGAAAGTGATTTTCGCCAGTCTCTGCTTATGTCTATATCAAAAGCAAACAAACTTAAAAGATAGAACTTGAACCTGCTTTATTCTGTCAAGTTTCAAAAAGCTAGCACAAACCGTGTTTGATTTAGAGTTCCAAAAACAAGTATATGTATAGGAGAAAAGAGAGTGAAACCTAAAATTGGAAACGGTTACTGCAAACGAACTGTTTAACCTAGAAGAACGAAATTTGGTGAGCCAAGTGGGATTGGTGTTCTGAACATTACCTGAAAGTATCATCAAGATTGGGTGAAAAAATGTTTCCTGAGATTTCAGGCCAATCGTAGTTTTTTGGAAGCTTGGCAACCCCTCTTCAGGAAACTGATTTTCGCCAGTCTCTGCTTAGGGCTACATCAACAGCAAACAAACCATAGACATAGAACTTGAAACTCCTTTAATGTGTCAAGTTTCAAAGAGCTAGCACAAACCGTGTTTGATTTAGAGTTCCAAATACATGTATCTCTATAGGAGAAAAGAGAGTGAAACCTAAAAATGGAAACGGTTACTGCAAACGAACGGTTTAACCTAGAAGATCGAAATTTGGTGAGCCAAGTGAGATTGGTGTACTGATCATTACCTGAAAGTATCATCAAGATTGGGTGAAAATATGTTTCCTGAGATTTCAGCCCAATCGTAGTTTTTTGGAAGCTTGGCAAACCCTCTCTAGGTAAGTGATTTTCGCCAGTCTCTGCTTAGGGCTACATCAACAGCAAACAAACCATAGAGATAGAACTTGAAACTGCTTTAATGTGTCAAGTTTCAAAGAGCTAGCACAAACCGTGTTTGATTTAGAGTTCCAAATACATGTATCCATATAGGAGAAAACCGAGTGAAACCTAAAATGAAAACGGTTACTGCCAACGAACTGTTTAACCTAGAATAACGAAATTTTTGGAGCCAAGTGGGATAGGTGTACTGATCATTACCTGAAAGTATCATCAAGATTGGGTGAAAAAATGTTTGCTGTGATTTCAGGAAAATCGTACTTTTTTGGAAGCTTGGCAACCCCTCTCCAGGAAAGTTTTTTCGCCAGTCTCTGCTTAGGGCTACATCAACAGCAAACAAACAATAGAGATAGAACTTGAAACTGCTTTATTGTGTGAAGTTTCAAAGAGCTAGCACAAACCGTGTTTGATTTAGAGTTCGAAATACATGTATCCATATAGCAGAAAACAGAGTGAAACCTACAAATGAAAACTGGTACTGCAAACGAACGGTTTAATCTAGAAGTACGAAATTTGGTAGGCCAAGTCGGATTGGTGTACTGATCATTACCTGAAAGTATCATCAAGATTGGGTGAAAAAAATGTTTGCTGAGATTTCAGGCAAATCGTAGTTTTTTGGAAGCTTGGCAACCCCTCTCCAGGAAAGTTATTTTCGCCAGGCTCTGCTTAGGGCTACATCAACAGCAAAAAAACCATAGAGATAGAACTTGAAACTGCTTTATTGTGTCAAGTTTCAAAGAGCTAGCACAAACCGTGTTTGATTTAGAGTTCCAAATACATGTATATGTATAGGAGAAAAGAGAGTGAAACCTAAAATTGAAAATGGTTACAGCAAACAAACGGTTTAACCTAGAAGAACGAAATTTGGTGAGCCAAGTGGGATTGGTGTACTGATCATTACCTGAAAGTATCATCAGATTGGGTGAAAAAAATGTTTCCTGAGATTTCAGGCCAATCGTAGTTTTTTGGAAGGTTGACAACCCCTCTCCAGGAAAGTGATTTTCGCAAGTCTCTGCTTAGGGCTACAACAACAGAAAACAAACCATAGAGATAGAACTTGAAACTGCGTTATTTTGTCAAGTTTCAAAACGTAGCACAAACGGTGTTGATGTAGATTTCCAAATACATGTATCCTTATAGGAGAAAAAAGAGTAAAACCTAAAAATGAAAACGGTTACTGGAAACGAACGGTTTAACCTAGAAGTACAAAATTTGGTGAGCCAAGTGGGATTGGTGTACTGATAAATACCTGAAAGTATCATCAAGATTGGGTGAAAAAATGTTTCAGAAGATTTTAGGCAAATCGTACTTTTTTGGAAGCTTGGCAACCCCTCTCCAGGACAGTGATTATCGCCAGTCTCTGCTTAGGGCTACATCAACAGCAAAAAAACCAAAGAGATAGAACTTGAAACTGCTTTATTGTGTCAAGTTTCAAAGAGGTAGCACAAACCGTGTTTGATTTAGAGTTCCAAATACATGTATCCATATAGGAAAAAACAGAGTTAAACCTAAAAATGAAAACGTTTACTGCAAACGAACGGTTTAACCTAAAAGAACGAAATTTGGTGAGCCAAGTGGGATTGGTATACTGATCATTACCTGAAAGTATCATCAAGATTGGGTGAAAAAATGTTTCCTTAGATTTCAGGCCAATCGTAGTTTTTTGGAAGCTTGGCAAACCCTCTCAAAGAAAGTGATTTTCGCCAGTGTCTGCTTAGGGCTACATCAACAGCAAACAAACCATATAGATAGAACTTGAAACTGCTTTATTGTGTCAAGTTTCAAAGAGCTAGTACAAACCGTGTTTGATTTAGAGTTCCAAATACATGTATATGTATAGCAGAAAAGAGAGTGAAACCTAAAAATGAAAACGGTTACTGCAAACGAACGGTTTAACCTACAAGAACGAAATATGGTGAGCCAAGTGGGATTGGTGTACTGATCATTACCTGAAAGTATCATCAAGATTGGGTGTTAAAATGTTTCCTGAGATTTCAGGCCAATCGTAGTTTTTTGGAAGCTTGGCTACCCCTCTTCAGGAAAGTGATTTTCGCCAGTCTCTGCTTAGGGCTACATCAACAGCAAACAAACCATAGAGATAGAACTTGAAACTGCTTTAATGTGTCAAGTTTCAGAGAGCTAGCACAAACTGTGTTTGATTTAGAGTTCCAAATACAGGTATCCATATAGGAGAAAACAGAGTGAAACCTAAAAATGAAAACGTTTACTGCAAAGGAACGGTTTGACTTAGAAGAAGGAAATTTGGTGAACCAAGTGGGATTGGTGTACTGATCATTACCTGAAAGTATCATCAAGATTCGGTGAAAAAATGTTTCCTGAGATTTCAGAAGAATCGTAGTTTTTTGGAAGCTTGGCAACCCCTCTCCAGGAAAGTGATTTTCGCCAGTCTCTGCTTAAGGCTACATCAACAGCAAAAAAACCATATAGACAGAATTTGAATCTCCTTTATTCTGTCAAGCTTCAAAGACCTAGCACAAACCGTGTTTGATTTAGAGTTCCAAATACATGTATCCATATAGGAGAAAACCGAGTGAAACCTAAAAATGAAAACGGTTACTGCCAATGAACGGTTTAACCTAGAATAACGAAACTTTGTAAGCCAAGTGGGATAGGTGTAGTGATCATTACGTGAAAGTATCATCAAGATTGGGTGAAAAAATGTTTCTTGAGATTTCAAGCAATTCGTACTTTTTGAAAGGTTGGCAACCCCTCTCTAGGAAAGTGATTTTCGCCAGTCTCTGCTTAGGGCTACATCAACAGCAAACAAACCATAGAGATAGAACTTGAAACTGCTTTATTGTGTCAAGTTTCAAAGAGCTAGCACAAAACCGTGTTTGATTTAGAGTTCCAAATACATGTATCCGAATAGGAGACAACAGAGTGAAAACTAAAAATGAAAATAGTTACTGCAAACGAACGGTTTAACCTAAAAGAACGAAATTTGGTGAGCCAAGTGTGATTGGTGTAGTAATCATTACCTGAAAGTATCATCAAGATTG
>NW_027522575.1:0-97901 GCF_052094955.1 Ictidomys tridecemlineatus
TCTGCACCCTAGTTACCAACATCTTCTCTCTGCAACAGTCCTTCTGCACCCCAGTCTCCAACATCTGCTCTCTGCAACAGTTCTTCTGAACCTCAGTCTGAAAACTCTACTCTCTGCAACGACCCTTCATCACCCCAGTCTACTACTTCTGCTCTCTGTAACAGTCCTTCTGCACCTCAGTCTCCCAACTCTGCTCTCTGTAAGATCCGTCTTAAACCCAGACTTTAAACTCTGCAGTCTGTAACAGTCCATTTGCACCCCATTCTCAAAACTCTGCTCTCTGTAAGATCCATCTGAACCCCAGTCTCCAAACTCTGCTCTCTGTAACAGTCCTTCTGTACCCCAGTCTCCATACTCTGCTCTTTGTAACAGTCTTTCTTCACCTCAGTCACCGACCACTGCTTCTTGTAACAGTCCTTCTGCACCCCAGGTTCTAAAATCTGCTTTCTGCAACAGTCTTTCTGCACCCCAGTCTCCAACCTCTGCTCTCTGCAATGATCCTACTGCACCCCTGTCTCCAATTTCTGCTCCTTTCAACGATCCTTCTGAACCCCAGTCTCAAAACTCTACTCTATGTAACAGGACTTCTACACCTCAGTCTCCAATCTCTGCTCTGTGCAACAGTCCTTCTTCACCACAGTCTCCAAACTCTGCTCTCTGTGAGATCCTCCTGTACTCTAATTTCCAAACTCTGTTCTCTGAAAAAATTCCTTCTCAACCCCAGTCTTTAATCTCTGCTTTCTGCAAGAGTCCTGTGGCACCCCAGTCTCCAATCTCTGTCCTGTGCAACAGTCTTTATGCTCCCAGTCTCCAACATTTGCTCTCTGTAACAGTCCTTCTGTACCGCAGTCTCCAAACTCTGCTCTCCGTTACGGTCCTTCTGCACCCCAGTCTCCAAACTCTGCTTTCTGTATCAGTCCTTCTGAACCTCAGTCTCAAACCTCTGCTCTCTGTATCTATCCTTCTGGATCTCAGTCTCCAAACTCTGCGCTCTGTAACAGTTTTTCTATACCTCAGTCTCCAAACTCTGATCTCTGTAAAGGTCCTTCTGCACCCCAATTTCCAACCTCTGCTTTCTGCAACAGTCCTTTTGCACCCCAGTCTCCAAACTCTGCTCTTTGTAAGATCCATCTGAACCCCAGTCTCCAAAGTCTGCTCTCTGTAACAGTTCTTCTGCACCCCAGTAATCAAACTATGCTCTCTGTAACATTCCTTCTGCACCTCAGTCTCCAAACTCTGCTGTCTGTAAGATCTTTCTACACTCAAGTTTCCAAAATCCTCTCTGTCTAACGTTTCTTCTCCACCTCAGTCTCCAACGTTTTCTTTCTGCTAGGTTCCTGTGGCACCCCAGTCTCCAAACTCTGTCATTTGTAATAGTCCTTCTGCTCCTTAGTCTCCAACATCTGCTCTCTGTAACAGTCCTTATGTACCACAGTCTCCAACCACTGCTCTTGTAACGGTCCTTCTACAACCCAGTCTCCAACCTCTACTTTTTGAATCTGTCCTTCTGCACCCCAATTTCCAACCTCTGCTTTCTGTAACAGTCCTTCTGCACCTCAGTCTCTAAACTCTGCTCTCTGTAGCAGGCCTTCTGAACCCCAGTCTCCAACCTCTGCTCTCTGCAACGATCCTTCTGCACCCCAGTCTCTAAACATTACTCTCTGCAATGATCCTACTTTATTCCAGTCTCCAACCTCTGATCTCTAACACAGTCCTTCTGCACCT
The DNA here is from genome assembly GCF_052094955.1 of Ictidomys tridecemlineatus. Taxonomy (NCBI): domain Eukaryota; kingdom Metazoa; phylum Chordata; class Mammalia; order Rodentia; family Sciuridae; genus Ictidomys; species Ictidomys tridecemlineatus. The sequence goes on from NW_027522575.1 coordinate 1,726, forward strand.
AAGTCTCCAAATTCTAATCTCTGTAAGATCTTTCTGCACCCCTGTTTCGAAGCCCTGCTCTCTCTAACAATCGTTCTGCACCCCAGTCTCCAAATCTGCTCTCCGCAACAGTCCTTCTGTACCCGAGTCTAAAAACTCTGCTCTCTGCAACAGACCTTCTGAACCCTAGTTACCAACATCTGCTTTCTGCTACAGTCCTTCTGCACCCCAGTCTCCAACCTCTGCTCTCTGTAACAGTCCTCCTTTACTGCAGTATCCAAACTCTGATCTCTGTAACGGTCTTTCTGTACCCAAGACTCAAATCTCTGCTTTCTGTATCAGTCCTTCTTCACCCAGTCTCCAACCTCTGCTCTCTGTAAGACTCCTTCTGCACCTCAGTCTCTAATCTCTGCTCTCTTCAACAGTCCTTCTGCACCCCAGTCTCAAAAGTCTACTCTCTACAAAGGTCCTTCTGCACCCCAGTCTCCAACCTCTGCTCTCTGCAACTGTCCTTCTGAACCCCAGTCTCCAACCTATCCTCTCTATATCAATTCTTCTGCACCTCAGTCTCCAAGCTCTGTACTCTAAATCGTTCCTTCTGCACCTCAGTCTCAAACCTCTACTCTCTATAACAGTCCTTCTGCACCTCATTCTCCAACCTCTGCTCTCTGTGGGATCCTTCCTCAACCGATTCTCCAAAGTCTGCTCTCTGTAACAGTCTTTCTGAAGACCAGTCTCCAACCTCTGCTCTCTGCAATATTCCTCTTGCACCTCAGTCTCCAACCTCTTCTCTCTGCAACAGTCTTTCTGGATCCCAGTCTCTGACATCTGCTCTTTGCAACAGTCCTTCTGCACCCCAGTCTCCAGCCTCTGCTCTCTTCAACAGTCCTCCTGCACCACAGTCTCCAACATCTGCTCTCTGTAAGATCCTCCTGCACTCTAGTTTCCAATCTCTGCTCTCTGTAATATTCCTTCTCCACCACAGTCTTTAACCTCTGCTTTCTGCAAGTGTCCTGCGGCAACCCAGTCTCCAACATCTGTCCTCTGCAACAGTCTTTCAGCTCCCAAGTCTCCAACATCTGCTCTCTGTAACAGTCCTTTTGTACTGCAGTGTCCAACCTGTGCTCTTTGTAACATTCATTCTGCACCCCAGTCTCCAACCTCTGCTCTCTATAACAGTTTTTCTATAAAACAGTTTTCAAACTCTGGTCACAGTAACGGTCATTCTGCACCCCAATATCCAACCTCTGCTTTCTGTAGCAGTCTTTCTGCACCTCAGTCTCCAAACTCTGCTCTCTGTAACAGTGCTTCTACACCTAAGTCTCCAACCTCTGCTCTCTGTAACAGTCCTTCGGCACCTCAGTCTGACACATCTGCTCTCTGCACGATCCTTCTGCACCCCAGTCTCCAACTACTGCTCTCTGTAACAGTCAACCTGCACCCCAGTCTCCAAACTCTGCTCTCTTTAACACTTTTTCTATACCGTAGTCTCCAAACTCTGGTCTCTGTAACGTTCCTTCTGCACCCCAATTTCCAAACTCTGCTTTCTGTAACAGTGGTTCTGCACCTCAGTCTCCAAACTCTGCTCTCTTTAACAGTCCTCTAAACCTCAGTCTCAAACCTCTGCTATCTGTAAGAGTCCTTCAGAAACTAAGTCTGACACCTCTGCTCTCTGCAAGATCTGTCTGCACCCCAGTCTCCAATCTCTGCTCTCTGCAATGATCCTACTTCTCCCCAGTCTCCAACCTTTGATCTCTGAAAATGTTCTTCTGCACCTCAGTCTCCAAATTCTGCTCTCTGTAAGATCCTTCTGTACCCCTGTATCCAACCTCTGCTTTATGCAACAGTCCTTCTGCACCTCATTCTGAAAACTCTGCTCACTGCAACGACCCTTCTGCACCCCAGTCTTCTACCTCTACTCTCTCTAAAAGTCAATCTGCACCACAGTCTCTAAAATCTGCTATCTGCAACAGTCCTTCTGCACCCCAGTTTCCAATATCTGCTCTCTGTAAAAGTCCTTCTGCATCAGTCTCCAAACTCTGCTCTCTGTAAGATCCTTCTGCACTCCAGTTTCCAAACTTTGCTCTAAGTAACATTCCTTCTCTACCCAAGTCTCTAACCTCTGTGCTCTGCAACAGTTCTTCTGCTCCCCAGATTCCGAGATCTGCTCTCTGTAACAGTCCTTCTGTACTGCAGTCTCCAAACTCTTCTCTTTGTAATGGTCCTTCTACATCTCAGTCTCAAATCTCTACTTTCTGCATCAGTCTGTCAAAACCCCAGTCTCCAAACTCTGTTCTCTGTATCTATCTTTCTGCACCTCAGTCTCCAACCTGTGCTCTATGTAAGAGTCCTTCTGCACCTCAGTCTCCAACCTGTGCTTTATGTAAGAGTCCTTCTGCACCCCAGTCTCCAACCTCTGCTCTCGGTAACAGTCCTATACAACAGTCTCCAACCTCTGCTCTGTGTAACGATCCTTCTGCACCCCAATTTCCAAACTCTGCTTCCTGTAACAGTTCTTCTGCACCTGAGTCTCCAAACTCTGCTCTCTGTAACAGTCCTTCTACACCTCAGTTTCCAACCTCTGTTCTCTGTAACACTCTTTCTACACCTCAGTCTGAAACCTGTGTTCTCTGCAAAATCCTTTTGCAACCCAGTCTCCAACCACTGCTCTCTGTAACAGTCCGCCTGCAACTCAGTCTCCAACCTCTGCTCTCTGAAAGATCCTTCAGTAACCCAGTCTCCAAACACTGCTCTCTGTAACAGTCCTTCTTCACCTCAGTCTCCAACATCTGCTCTCTGTAACAGTCCTTCTGCACCTAATTCTCCAACCTCTGCTCTCTGTAAGATCCTTCTAGAACCCAGTCTTTAAAATCTGCACTCTGCAACAGTCCTTCTGCACAACAGTCTCCAAACTCTGCTCATTGTAACAAAACTTCTAAAAGCCAGTCTCCAACCTCTGCTCTATGTAACAGGCCTTCTGCACCCCAATCTCCAACCTCTTCTCTCTACATCGATTTTTCTCCCCCACAGTCTCCAACCTCTGCTCTCTCTAACAGTCCTTTTGCAACCCAGTCTTCAACCTCTGCAATCTGTAAGATCTATCTGAACCCTAGTCTCCAACCTTTGCTCTCTGTAACAGTCCTTCTGCAGCCCAGTCTCCAAACTCTGCTCTGTAACATTCCTTCTGCACCTCAGTCTCCAACCTCTGTTCTCTCTCTAACAGTCATTCTGCACTCCAGTCTCCAACTTCTGTTTTCTGCAAAAGTCCTTCTGCACCCCAGTCTCCAGCCTCTGCTCTCTGCAACGATCATTCTGGACCCTAGTCTCCATCTTCTGCTCTCTGCAACAGTCCTTCTGCACCACAGTCTTCAACCTCTGCTCTCTGTAAGATCCTTCTGCATTCCAGTTTCCAAACTCTGCTCTCTGTAACATTCATTCTCCATCCCTGTTTATAAACTCTGCTTTCTTCAAGTGTAAAGCGGCACCCCAGTCTCCAACCTCTGTCCTCTGAAACAGTCCTTTTGCTGCCCAGTCTCCAACATCTGCTCTCTGTAACAGTCCTTCTGTACCGCAGTCTCCAACATCTGCTCTCCATAACGGTCTTTCTTCACCCCAGTCTCCAAACTCTGCTTTCTGTATGAGTCCTTCTGAACCCCAGTCTCAAAACTCTGCTCTCCGTATCTATCTTTCTGTACCTTTGTCTCCAACCTGTGCTCTCTGTATCATTTCTTCTACACCCCAGTATCCAACCTCTGCTTTCTGTAACAGTTTTTCTATACCGCAGTCTACAAACTCTGCTCTCTTTAATGGTCCTTCTGCACCCCAATTTGCAAACTCTACACCCTGTAAGAGTCCTGCTGCACCTGAGTCTCCAAACTCTGCTCTCTGTAACAGTCCTTCTACACCTCAGTCTCCACCTCTGCTCTCTGTAACATTCCTTCTGCACCTCAGTCACCAACCTCTGCTCTGTGTAAAATCCTACAGTAAACCAGTCTCCAAACTCTGCTCTCTAATACAGTCCTTCTGCACCTCAGTCTCTAATTCTGCTCTCTGTAAGATCCTTCTGCACCCCTGTCTCCAAGCTCTGCTCCTTGTAACGATCCCTCTGCACAACAGTCACCAAACTCTGCTCTATGTAACAGGACTTCTGAACCTCAGTCTCCAACCTCTGCTTTATGTAACAGGACTTCTGCACCTGAGACTTCAAACTCTGCTCTCTGAAACATTCCTTCTGCACCACAGTCTCCAAACTCTGCTCTCTGCAACAGTCCTCCTGTAACCCAGTCTCCAACCTCTGCTCTCTGCAACAGTCCTTCTGCAACCCAGTCTCAAACCTCTGCTCTCTGCAACAGTTCTTCTGCACCACAGTATCCAAACTCTGCTCTCTGTAGCATTTTTTCTGCACCTCAGTCTCCAAACTCTGTTCTCTGCAAGGGTACTTCTGCACCTCAGTCGCCAAACTCTACTCTCTTTAACAGTTCTTTTGCACTTCAGTCTCCAACCTCTGCTGTCTGTAGATTTCTTCTAAAACGCAGTCTCCAAACTCTACTTTCTCTAACAGTCTTTCTGCACACCAGTCTCAAATCTCTGCTCTCTGCAATGATCCTTCTTAACCCCAGTATTTAACGTCTGCTCTCTGCAACAGTCCTTCTGCACCACAGTCTCCAAACTCTGCTCTCTGCAACAGTTCTTCTGCACCCCAGTCTCGAACCTGTGCTCAATGCAACAGTCTTTCTGCACCCCAGTCTCCAACCTCTGCTCTCTACAACAGTTCTTCTACACCCCAGTCTCCAAACTCATCTCTCTGTAGCATTTCTTCTGCACCTCAGTCTCCTAACTCTGTTCTCTGCAAGGGTACTTCTGCACTTCAGTCTCCAACCTCTTCTCTGTATAAGATCCTTCTGAAAACCAGTCTCCAAACTCTGTTCATATAACATTTCTTTTCCACCTGAGTCTCAAACCTCTGTACGTTGCAACAGTCCTTCTGCTCCCCAGTCTCTGAGATCTGCTCTCTGTAACAGTCCTTCTGTACCTCAGTCTTCAAACTCTGCTGTCCCTAACGGTCCTTCTACACCCCAGTCTCCAAACTCTGCTTTCTGTATCAGTCTGCCTGAACCCCAGTCTTCAACTTCTGTTCTCTATCGATTCTTCGGCACCTCCGTCTACAACCTGTGCTCTATGTAAGAGTCGTTCTGCACCCCAGTCTCTAACCTCTGCTCGCGGTAACAGTCCTATACTGCAGTCTCCAACCTCTGCTCTCTGTAACGGTCCTTCTGCACCCCAATTTCCAACCTCTGCTTTCTGTAACAGTCCTACGGCACCTAAGTCTCCAAACTCTGCTCTTCGTAACAGTCATTCTACAACTCAGTCTCCTACATCTGCTCTCTGTAACAGTACTTCTGCACCTGAGTCTGAAACCTCTGCTCTCCACGATGCTTCTGCACCCCAGACTCAGACCTCTTCTCTCTGCAACGATTCTTCTCCACCCCAGTCTCCAACATCTGCTCTCTGCAACAGTCCTTTTTCACCCCAGTCTCCAAACTCTGCTTTCTGTAAGATCCATTTAAACCCAAGTCTCCATCCTCTGCTCTCTGTAACAGTCCTTATGCACAATAGTCTCCAAATTCTGCTTTCTGTATCTGTCCTTCTGAACCTCAGTCTCCAACCTCTGCTCTCTTTAACAGTCCATCAGCACGCCAGTCTCTAAAATATGCTCTCTGCAACAGTCCTTCTGCACCCCAGTCATCAACATCTGCTCTCTGCAACAGTCCTTCAGCACCCCAGTCTCCAAACTCTGCTCTCTGCAACGATCCTTCTGGACCCCAGTCTCCAATGTCTTCTCTCTACAACAATCCTTGTGCACCATAGTCTCCAACCTCTGCTATGTTTAAGATACTTCTTCACTCCAGTTTCCAAATTCTGCTCTCTGTAACATTTCTTCTCCACCGCAGTCTCCAACCTCTGTCCTCTGCAACAGTCCGTCTGCACTCCAGTCTCCAAGATCTTCTCTCTGTAACAGTCATTCTGTATCGCAGGCTGCAAACTGTTCTATCTGTAACGGTCCTTCTACACCCCAATTTCCAACCTCCCCTTTCTGTAACAGTCCTTCTGCACCTCAGTTTCTAAACTCTGCTCTCTGTAACAGTCCTTCTGAACACCAGTGTCCAAACTCTGCTCTGTGTATCTGTCCTTCTGCACCTCAGTCTCCAACCTCTACTCTCTGTAACAGTCCATCTGCACCCCAGTCTCTAAAATCTGCTCTCTGAAACAGTCCTTCTACACCCCAGTCTCTAACATCTGCTCTCTGCAACAGTCCTTCTGCACCCAAGTCTCCAAACTCTGCTCTCTGCTGTGATCCTTGTGGACCCCAGTCTCCAATGTCTGTTCTCTGCAACAGTCTGTGTGCACCAAAGTCTCCAAACTCTTCTAGGTGTAAGATCCTTGTGCACTCCAGTTTCCAAACTCTGCTCTCTGTAACATTCCTTCTCCACCACAGTCTCCAACCTCTGTCTTCTGCAACAGTCCGTCTGCTGCCCAGTCTCCGAGATCTGCTCTCTGTAAAAGTCATTCTGTACCGCAGACTCCAAACTCTTCTCTGTGTAACGGTCCTTTTACACCCCAACTTCCAACCTCTGCTTTCTGTAACAGTCCTTCTGCTCCTCAGTCTCCAAACTCTGCTCTCTGTAACAGTCCTTCTGCGCCTCAGTCTAAAAAATCTGCTCTCTGTAAGATCCTTGACTAATCCAGTCTCCAAACTCTGGTCTCTGTAACAGTCCTTCTGCACCTGAGACTCCTACCTCTGCTCTCTGTAAGACCCTTCTGCAACCTAGTCTCCAAACTCTGCTCCCTGTAACAGTCCTTCTTCACAACAGTTTCCAACATCTGCTTTCTATAACAGGAATTATGCAACCCAGTCTCGAACCTCTGCTCTCTGTAACAGTCCTTCTATACCACAGTCTACAAATTTTACTCTCTGTAATGGTCCTTCTGCACTCCAATTTCCAACCTCTGCTTTCTGTAACAGTCCTTCTGAACCTCAGTCTCCTAACTCTGCTCTCTGTAAAAGTCCTTCTACACCTCAGCCTCCAACCTCTGCTCTCTGTAACAGTATTTCTAAAACTCAGTCTGAAACCTCTGCTCTCCAAGATCCTTCTGAACTCCAGTCTCCAACCACTGCTCTCTGTAACAGTCCACCTGAACCTCAGTCTCCAGCCTCTGCTCACTGTAAGATTCTTCAGGAACCCAGTCTCCAAACTCTGCTCTCTGTAACAGCCCTTCGGCAGCACAGTCTCAAAACTCTTCTGTCTGTAACAGTCTTTCTGCACCACAGTCTTCAAACTCTGCTCTCTGCAAGAGTCTTTCTGCACCCCAGTCTCCAACATCTGCTCTCTGCAACAGTCAATCTGCACCCTAGTTACCAACATCTGATCTCTTAAACAGTACTTCTGCACCCCAGTGTCCAAACTCTGCTCTCTGTGAGAATCCTACTGCACATCAATCTCCAACCTCTACTCTCTGTAAGATCCTTCTGCACCCCAGTTTCCAAACTCTGCTCTCTGTAAACTTACTTCTGAACCCTAGTCTCCAAACTCTGCTTTCTGCAACCGTCAAGCTACACCCCAGTCTCCAACCTCTGTCCTCTGCAACAGTCCTTCTGCTCTCCAATATCCATACTCTGGTCTCTGGAACAGTTCTTCTGTACCGAAGTCTCATACCTCTGCTCTCTGTAAAGGTCCTTTTGCACCCCAGTTTCCAAACTCTGCTTTCTTTAGCAGTCCTTCTTCACAACAGTCTCCAACCTCTGCTCTCTGTAACAGTCCTTCTGCACCTCAATCTCCAACCTCTGCTTTTTGCAAAAGTCCTTCTGCACCCCATTCTCCAACCTCTGCTCTTTGAAACCGTCCTTCAGAACAACAGTCTCCAACATCTACTCTCTGCAACAGTCTTTCTGTAACCTATTCTTTAAACTCTGCTCTCTGCAACAGTTCTTCTGCACCTCAGTCTCCAACCTCTGCTCTCTGTAAGATCCTTTTGAAACCCAGACTCAAAACTCTGCTCTTGGTAACAGTCCTTCTGCAAAACAGTCTAAAAACTCTGCTCTGTGTAACAGGCCTTCTGCAAGCCAGTTTCCAACCTCTGCTCTCTGTAGCGGTCCTTCTGCACCCCAGTCAACAACATCTGCTCTCTGCAACAGTCCTTCTGCATCTTAGTCTGAAAAATATGCTCTCTGAAACAATCCTTTGCACCTCAATCTCCAAACTCTGCTCTGTGTAAGATCCTTCTGCAACACAGTCTTTAAAATCTGCTCTCTGTAACACTCCTTCTGCACCTCAGTCTCCAAACTCTGCTCTCTGGAATATCCTTCTGCCACGCAGTCTCCTAACTCTGCTCTCTATAACAGTCTTGCTGTACCCCATTCTTCAAACTCTGCTCTCTTTAACAGGCCTTCTGCATCCCAGTCTCAAAACTATTCTCTCTGCAAGGATCATTCTACACCCCTGTCTCCAACCTCTGCTCTCTGCAACAGTCCTTCTGCACCCTAGTCTCCAAACTCTACTCTCAGTAAGATCTTTCTGCACCCCAGTTTCCAACCTCTATTCTATGTAACAGCAATTCTGAACAGCAATCTCAAAAATCTGCTCTTTGTAACAGTCCTTCTGCACACCAGTCTCCAACCTCTGTTTTCTGAAACAGTCCTTCTGCACCACAGTCTGCAAACTCTGCTCTCTGTAACAGTCCGGCTGTACCGCAGTCTCCAAAATCTGCTCTCTTTATCAGTCCTTCTTCACCCCAGTCTCTAACCTCTGCTCTCTATACCAATCCTTCTGCACCTCATCTCCAACCTCTGCTCTTTGCAAAGCTCCTTAGGCACCCCAGTCTCCAACCTCTGTTCTCTCTAAGATAATTCTTCACCGAAGTCTCCAAAATCTGCACTCTGTAACAATCATTCTGCACCACAGTCTCCATACTCTGCTCACTTTAACAGTCCTGCTGCACCTTAGTCTGCAACCTCTGCTCTCTTCAATAGTCCTACTGCACCCCTGTTTCCAACCTCTGCTCTCTGCAATAGTAATTCTGCAACCCAGTCTCCAACATCTGCTCTCTACAACAGTCCTTCTCCACCCTAGTCTCCAACCTCTGCTCTTTGCAACAGTCCTTCTGCACCCCAGTCTCCAACCTTTGCTTTCTGTATCAGTCCTTCTACACCCAAGTCTCCAAACTCTGCTCTCTGTAACAGCTCTTCTGCACCCCAGTCTCCAACCTCTGCTCTCTGCAACAGTCCTTCTGCAACCCAGTCTCCTAAAACTGCACTCTGCAACATTCCTTCTCCAACCCAGTCTCCTACCTCTGCTCTCTGTAACAGTCCTTCTGCACATTCTCCAAATTCTGCTTACTGTAAGGGTCCTTCTGCACTCAATTCTCCAACCTCTGCTTTCTTTATCAGTCCTTCTGCACCACAGTCTCAAAACTCTGCTCTCTGTATCAGTGCTTCTACGCCTCACTCTGCCACATCTGCTCTCTGCAAGAGTCCTGCTGCACCCCAGTCTTAAACCTCTGCTCGCTGCAACAGTCCTTCTGCACCCAGTCTCCAAAATCTGCTCTCTGCAACAGTAATTTACAACGCCAGTCTCCAACCATTTATCTATGAAACCGTCCTTCTGTACTGCAGTCTCCAACCTGTGCTCTCTGTAACGGTTCTTGTGCACCGCAGTCTCCAAAATCTGCTTTCTGTATCAGTCCTTCTGCACCCAGTCTCTAAACTCTGCTCTCTGTAACAGTCCTTCTGAACCTCAGACTTTAACCTCTGCTCTCTGCAACAGTCCTACTGCGCCTCAATCGCCAACCTCTGCTCTCTGCAACAGAGCTTCTGCACCTCAGTGTCCAAACTCTGCTCTCTGTATAATCCTTCTTGAACCCAGTCTCCAACCTCTGCTATTTGCAATGGTCCTTCTGCACCTCAGTCTCCAAACTCTGTTCTCTACAACAATTATTCTGCAACCCAGTCTCCAACTTCTGCTCTCTGTAACAGTTCTTCTGTACCACAGTCTCCAATCTCTGTTCTCTGTAAGGGTTCTTCTGCACCCCAGTCTTCAACGGTGGTTTCAGTATCAGTCCATCAGCACCATATTCTCCAAACTCTGCTCTCTGTAACAGTCCTTTTGCACCTCAGTCTGCAACCTCTGCTCTCTGCAATAGTCCTTCTGCACACCAGTCTACAATCTCTGCTCTCTGCAACAGTCCTTCTGCACCCCAGTCTGTAACATCTTCTCTCTAAAACAGTCGTTCCCTACCAAAGTCTCCAACCTCTGATCTGTACAACAGTCCTTCTGCACCCCAGTCATCAAGCTCTGCTTTCTGTATCAGTCATTCTGTACCCCAGTCTCCAACTTCTGCTCTCTGTACCACTCCTTATGCACCTCAGACTCCAACCTCTACTCTATGCAGCAGTCCTTCTCCACCACAGTCTAAAAAGTCTTCTCTCTGTAACCGGGCTTCTGCACCCCAGTCTCCAACCTCTGCCCTCTGTAATAGTCCTTCTGCACCTCACTCTGAAAACTCTGCTCTCAGCAACGATTCTTGTGCACCTCCGTCTCCAAGCACTGCTCTCAGTAACAGGCCTTCTGAACCCCAGTCTCCGACCACTGCTCTCCGCAACAGTCCTTCTGCACCCCAGTCTCCAACCTCTGCCCTCTGTAACAGTCCTTCTGCACCTCACTCTGAAAACTCTGCTCTCAGCAACGATTCTTCTGCACCTCAGTCTCCAAGCACTGCTCTCTGTAACAGTCCTTCTGCACCCCAGTCTCCAACCTCTGCTCTCCGCAACAGTCCTTCTGCACCCCAGTCTCCAACCTATGCTCTCTGTAACAGTCCTTCTGTACCGCAGTCTCCAAACTCTGGTCTCTGTAAGGGTCTTTCTGTACTTCAGTCTGCAACCTCTGCTCTCTAAACACTCCTTTTGCACCCCAGTCTCCAAACTTTGCTCTCTGCAACAGGTTTTCTGCACATCAGTCTCCAACATGTTCTCTCTGTAAATGTCCTACTGCACCCCAGTCTTCAACCTCTGCTCTCTGTAAAAGTCCTTCTGCATTACAGTCTCCAAAATCTGCTCTCTTTAACGATCCTTCTACACCCCAGTCTCCAAACTCTGCTCTCTGCAACGATCCTTCTGCACCCCAGTCTCCTACGTCTGTTCTCTGTAAAAGTCCTTCTGCACCCCAGTCTCCAAAGTCTGGTCTCTCTAACCGTCCTTCTACATCTCATTCTCCAACCTCTGCTCCATGCAACAGTCTTTCTGCACCCAAGTCTCTAACATTTGCTCTCTGCAACAGTCCTTCGACACCCCAGTCTACAACTTCTGCTATCTGCCACAGTCCTTCCACACCCCAGTCTCCATACTCTGCTCGCCCCAATGATCCTCCTGCAACCCAGTTCCAACCACTGTTCTCTAAAAAAGTTCTTCTGCACCCCAGTTTCCAACCTTTGCTCTCTGTAACAGTCCTTCTGTCCCGAAGTCTCCAACCTCTGTTCTCTGTAAGGGTCTTTATGCACCCCAGTATCCAACCTCTGCTTTCTGTATCAGTCATTTTTTACAAATGTCTCGAAACTCTGCCCGCTGTAACAGTCCTTCTGCAACTCAGTCTGCAACCTCTGCTATCTGCAACAGTTCTTCTGCACCTCAGTCTTCAACCTCTGCTCTCTGTAAGGGTCTTTCTGCATTCGAGTATCCAAACTCTGTTTTTTGTATTAGTCCTTCTGCACCACAGTCTCCAACCTCTGCTCTCTGTAACAATCCTTCTCCACCTCAGTCTCCAATCTCTACTCTCTGCAAGGGTCCATCTGCACCTCAGTCTCCAAACTCTTCTCTCTGAAACAGTGCTTCTGCACCTCCGTCTCAAACCTCTGCTCTCTGTAACATCCTTCTGCAACCCAGTATTCAAACTCTGCTCTCTGTAAAACTCCTTCTACACCACAGTGTCCAAACTCTGCTTTCTGTATCAGGCCTTCTGAACCCCTGTCTCCAACCTCTGATTTCTGTATCAGTCTTTCTGCAACCCAGTCTCCAAACTCTGGTCTCTGCAACGATCCTTCTGCACCACAGTCTTCAACCTCTGTTCTCTTCAACACTTCTTCTGCACCTCAGTCGGAAAACTCTGCTCTCAGCAACAATTCTTCTGCACCTCAGTCTCCAAACACTGCTCTCTGTAACAGGCATTCTGCACCCCAGTCTCCAACCTCTGCTCTCTTCAACAGTACTTCTGCACCCCAGTCTCCAACCTATGCAGTGTGTATGATTTTTCTGAACACCTGTCTCCAACCTATGCTCTCTGTAACAGTCCTTCTGTACCGCAGTCTCCAAACTCTGGTCTCTGTAAGGGTCTTTCTGTACTTCAGTCTGCAACCTCTGCTCTCTGAAACACTCCTTCTGCACCCCAGTCTCCAAAGATTGCTCTCTGCAACAGGTTTTCTGCACATCAGTCTCCAACATGTTCTCTCTGTAAATGTCCTACTGCACCCCAGTCTTCAACCTCTGCTCTCTGTAAAAGTCCTTCTGCATTACAGTCTCCAAAATCTGCTCTCATTAACGATCCTTCTGCACCCCAGTCTCCAACGTCTGCTCTCTGTAAAAGTCCTTCTGCACCCCAGTCTCCAAAGTCTGGTCTCTCTAACCGTCCTTCTGCATCTCAGTCTCCAACCTCTGCTCCATGCAACAGTCTTTCTGCACCCAAGTCTCTAACATCTGCTCTCTGCAACAGTCCTTCTACACCCCAGTCTACAACTTCTGCTATCTGCCACAGTCCTTCTACACCCCAGTCTCCATACTCTGCTGGCCCCAATGATCCTCCTGCAACCCAGTTCCAACCACTGTTCTCTAAAAAAGTTCTTCTGCACCCCAGTCTCCAACCTCTGCTCTCTGTAACAGTCTTTCTTTACTGCATCTCCAACCTCTGCTCTCCTTAAGGGTCTTTATGCACCCCAGGATCCAACCTCTGCTTTCTGTATCAGTCGATTTTTTCTGAAGTCTCAAAACTCTGCCCGATGTAACAGTCTTTCTGCAACTCAGTCTGCAACCTCTGCTCTCTGCAACAATCTTTCTGCACCTCAGTCTCCAACCTCTGCTCTCTGTAAGGGTCCTTCTACACCCGAGTATCCAAACTCTGTTTTTTGTATCAGTCTTTCTGCACCCCAGTCTCCAACCTCTGCTCTCTGTAAAAATCCTTCTACACCTCAGTCTCCAACCTCTGCTCTCTGCAAGGGTCCATCTGAACCTAAGTCTCCAAACTCTTCTCTCTGAAACAGTGCTTCTGCACCTCAGTCTCAAACCTCTTCTCTCTGTAACATTCTTCTGCAACCCAGTATTCAAACTCTGCTCTCTGTAAAACTCCTTCTACACCACAGTGTCCAAACTCTGCTTTCTGTATCAGGCCTTCGGCACCCCAGTCTCCAAACTCTGGTCTCTGCAACGATCCTTTTGCACAACAGTCTTCAACCTCTATTCTCTTCAACACTTCTTCTGCACCTCAGTCGGAAAACTCTGCTCTCAGCAACAATTCTTCTGAACCTCAGTCTCCAAACACTGCTCTCTGTAACTGGCCTTCTGCACCCCAGTCTCCAAACTCTGCTCTCCGCAACAGTACTTCTGCACTCCAGTCTCCAAACTATGCTGTCTGTAAGATCTTTCTGAACACCTGTCTCCAACCTATGCTCTCTGTAACAGTCCTTCTGTACCGCAGTCTCCAAACTCTTTTTTCTCTAAGGGTCCTTCTGTACTTCAGTCTGCAACCTCTGCTCTCTGAAACACTCCTTCTGCACCCCAGTCTCCAAACTTTGCTCTCTGCAACAGTTTTTCTGCACATCAGTCTCCAACATGTTCTCTCTGTAAATGTCCTATTGCACCCCCATCTTCAACCTCTACTCTCTGTAAAAGTCCTTTTGCATTACAGTCTCCAAAATCTGCTCTCTGCAACGATCCTTCTGCACTTCAGTCTCCAACGTCTGTTCTCTGTAAAAGTCCTTCTGCACCCCAGTCTCCAAAGTCTGGTCTCTCTAACCGTCCTTCTGCACCTCAGTCTCCAACCTCTGCTCTATGCAACAGTCTTTCTGCACCCAAGTCTCCAACATCTGCTCTCTGCAACAGTCTTTCTACACCCCAGTCTACATCTTCTGCTATCTGCAACAGTCCTTCTACATCCCAGTCTCCATACTCTGCTCGCCCCAACGATCCTCCTGCAACCCAGTTCCAAACTGTGTTCTCTACAAAAGTTCTTCTGCACCCCAGTCTCCAACCTCTGCTCTCTGTAACAGTCTTTCTTTACTGCAGTCTCCAACCTCTGCTCTCCTTAAGGGTCTTTATGCACCCCAGGATCCAACCTCTGCTTTCTGTATCAGTCGTTTTTTTACCAAAGTCTCGAAACTCTGCCTGCTGTAACAGTCTTTCTGCAACTCAGTCTGCAACCTCTGCTCTCTGCAACAGTCCTTCTGCACCTCAGTCTCCAACCTCTGCTCTCTCTAAGGGTCCTTCTGCACCCGAGTATCCAAACTCTGCTTTCTGTATCAGTCTTTCTGCACCCCAGTCTCCAACCTCTGCTTTCTGTAACAATCCTTCTACACCTCAGTCTCCAACCTCTGCTCTCTGCAAGGGTCCATCTGAACCTCAGTCTCCAAACTCTTCTCTCTGTAACAGTCCTTCTGAACCCAAGTCTTCAACCACTGCTCTCTGAAACAGTCCTTTGGCACCCCCATTCTCCACCCTTTGCTCTCTGTAATGATCCTTTTGCACCCAAGTCTCCAACCTCTGTTCTCTTCAACAGTCCTTCTAAAAATCATTCTGAAAACTCTTCTCTCTGCAATGATCTTTCTGGACCCCAGTCTCCAACCTCTGCTCATTGTAACAGTCCTTCGGCACCTCAGTCAACAACCTCTGCTCTCTGTAAGATCCTTCTGCCACCCAGTCTCCAAACTCTGCTCAATGTTACAGGCCATCTGCACCCCAGTCTCCACACTCTGCTCTCTGTAAAAGGCCTCCTGCACCTCAGTTGGACCTCTTCTCTCTGCAACGATCCTTCTGCACCACAGTCTTCAACCTCTGCTCTCTGCAACAGTCCTATTGCACCGCAGTCTCCAATCTCTGCTCTCTGTAATATTCTTCTGCACACCTGTCTCCAAACTCTGCTCTCTTTAACAGTCCTTTTATTCCGCAGTCTCCAAACTCATTACTCTGTAACGGTCCTTCTGCACCCCAGTCTCCAAACTCTGCTTTCTGTATCCGTCGTTTTGCACCCCAGGCTTGTACCTCTGCTCTCTGTAACAGTCCTTCTGTATCCCAGTCTCCAACCTCTGCTTTCTACAACAGTCCTACTGCGCCCCAATCTCCAACCTCTGCTCTTTGCAACAGTTTTTCTGCACTTAAGTGTTCAAACTCTGCTCTCTGTATGATCCTTCTGAAACCCAGTCTCCAACCTCTGCTATCTGCAATGGTCAATCTGCACCCCACTCTCTAATTTCTGTTCTCTACAACAGTTATTTTGCACCTCAGTCTCCAACCTCTGCTGCAACGATCCTTTTGCACCCCATTCTCAAACATCTGCACTCTGTAACAGTCCTTTTACACCTCAGTCTCCAACCTCTGCTCTCTGCAACAGTCTTTTTGCACCCCAATCTCCAACATCTGCTCTCTTCAACAGTCCTTCTATACCACAGTCTCCAGCCTCTTTTTTTTTAAACAGTCCTTCTGCACCCCACTTTCCCACATCTGCTCTCTATAACAGTCCTTCTGCACCTCAATCTCAAAACTCTGCTCTCTGAAAGAATCTTCTCCAACCCAGTCTCCAAACTCTGCTCTCTGTAACAGTCCTTCTGCTCCTCAGTACAAAACTCTGCTCTCTGTAACAGGCCTTCTTCACACCAGTCTCCAAACTCTGCTCTCTGTAAGAGTCCTTCTGCACCTTAGTCATCAACCTCTACTCTCTGCAACGATACTTGTGCACATCAGTCTTTAACCTCTGCTCTAAGCAACAGTCCTTATGCACCCCAGTTTCCAAACTCTGCTCTCTGCAACACTCCTTCTGTACCCCAGTCCCCAACCTCAGCTTTCTGAAAGATCCTTTTGCACCCAAGTCTCCAAACTCTACTCTCTGAAACAGTCCTTCTGCACCCCAGTCTCCAACCTATGTTCTCTGTAACAATACTTCTGCACATTAGTCTTTATCCCCTGCTCTCAGCAATGGTCCTTATGCACCCCAGTCTCCAACTTCTGTTCTCTGCAACAGTCCTTCTACACCACAGTCTGCAACATCTGCTCTCTGTAACAGTCCGTCTGTACTGCAGTCCCCAACCTCTGCTTTCTGTAACGTTCCTTCTGGATCCCAGTATCTCACATCTGCTTTCGGTATCAGTCCTTCTGGACCCCAGTCTCCAAACTCGGCTCTCTATAACATTCCTTCTGCACCTCAGTCTCTAATCTCTGCTCTCTTTATCAGTTCTTCTGCACCCCTGTTTCCAAACTCTGCTCTCTGAAACAGTACTTCTTCAACTCTGTCTTCAACACCTGCTTTCTGGAAAAGTCCTTCTACACCCCAGTCTCCAAACGCTGCTCTCTGGAACAGTCCTTTTATACCCTAGTCTTCATAATCTGCTCTCTGCAACGATCCTTCTGCACCCCAGTCTCCAATGTCTGCTCTGCAACAGTCTCTCTACAACCCAGTCTCCAACCTCTGATCTCTGAAAGATCCTTCTGTACCCCAGTTTCCAAATTCTGCTCTCTGTAACATTCCTTCTGCTACCCAGTCTCCAACCTCTGCTCTCTGCAATGGTCCCTCTGCACCCCAGTCTTCATCCTTATTCTTAACAGTTCTTCTGTACCGCAGTCTTCAACCACTGTTCTCTGTAAGGGTCCTACTTCACCCCAGACTCCAAACTCTGCTTTCTGTATAAGTTCTTCTGCACCACAGTCTCCAAATTCTGATCTCTTTTACAGTCCATATGCACCTCACTCTGCAACCTCTGCTCTCTGCAACAATCCTTCTTCACCCCAGTCTTTAACCTCTGCTCTCTGTAACAGTCCTTCTGTACTGCAGTCTCCAACCTCTGCTCTCTGTAACGGTTCTTCTGCACCCATGTCTCGAAACTCTGCTTTCTGTATAAGTTCTTCTGCACCCCAGTCTCCAAACTGTGCTATCTGCAACAGTCTTCTGCAACTAAGTCTCGAAATTCTACTCTCTGCAAAAGTCCTTCTGCACCCATGTCTCCAAAACCTGCTGCCTGAAACAGTCCTTCTTCACCCCAGTTTCCAACCTCTGCTATCTGCAACAGTCCTTCTGCACCCTAGTCTCCAAACTTTGCTCTCTGTAATAGTCCTTCTACACCTCAGTCTCCAAATTCTGCTCTCTGCAACAGTCCTTCTGCACCCAAGTCTCCAAACTCTGCTCTGTGTAACAATCCTTCTGCACCCCAGTCTCCAACCTCTGCTCTCTGTAACAGTCCTTCTGCACCATATTCTCCAACCTCTGTTCTCTGTTACAGTCTTTGTATACCGCAGTCTCCAAACTCTGCTCTCTGTAACAGTCCCTTTGCACCCCAGTCTCCAACCTTTGTTTCTGTAACAGTCCTTCTGCACCTCAGTCACCATCTTCTGCTCTCTGTAATAGTCCTTCTGCACCTCAGGCTGAAACCTCTATTCTCGGCACAATCCTTCTGCATTCCAGTCTCCAACCACTGCTCTCTGTAACAGTCGTCCTGCACCTCAGTCACCTACCTCTGCTCTTTTTAAGATCCTTCTGCCACCCAGCCTCAGAACCCTGCTCTCTATAATAGTCCTTCTGCAACCCAGCCTCAAAAGTCTGCTCTCTATAACAGTCTTTCTGCATCCAAGTCTCCAAACTCTGCTCTCTGAAACAGTCCTTCTGCACGCGAGTCTCCAACCTCTGCTCACTTTAACGGTCCTTCTGCACCCCAGGCTCTCACCTCAGCTTTCTGTATCATAATTCTTCACCCCAATCTTCAAAGTCTTCTCTGTGTAACAGTCCTTCTGCATCTCAGTCTCCAAACTCTGCTCTCTCCAACAATCCTTCTGCACCCCAGTCTCTCACCTCTGCTCTCTGTAACGATCCTTCTGCAGCGCAGTCTCCACCTCTGCTCTCTGCAATGATTCTTCTGCAACTTCGTCTCCAACTTCTGCTGTCTTCAAGGATTTTTCTGGACCTCACTATTCAAAATCTGCTTTCTGTAACAGTTTTTGTGCACCTCAGTCTCCAACCTCTGCTCTCTGCAACCTTCCTTATGCACCCCAGTCTCCAACCTCTGCTCTCTGTAAGGTCCTTCTGCACTCCAGTTTCCAAACTCTGCTCTCTGTAACATTCCTTCTCCAAACCAGTCTCCAACCTCTGCATCCTCCAACGGTCCTGCTGCAACCCAGTCTCCAATCTCTGTTCTCTGAAAGAGTCCTTCTGCTCCCCAATTTCCAATCTCTGCTCTCTGTAACAGTCCTTCTGTACCGCAGTCTCCAACTTCTGCACTCTAATGGTCCTACTGCACCCTAGTCTCCAACCTCTGCTTTCTTTATCAGTCTTTCTGCACCACAGTCTCCAACCTCTGCTCTCTGTTACAGTCCTTCTGCCCATCAGTCTCCAAACTCTGCTTTCTGTAAGATCCTTCTGCAACCAAGTCTCCAAACTCTGCTCTCTGTAACAGTCCTTCTGCAGACCAGTCTCCAACCTCTGCTCTCTGCAACGATCATTCTTCACCCCAGTCTCCAACCTCTGCTCTTTGCAACAGTCATTCTGAACCCCAGTCTCCAACATCTGCTCACTGCAACAGTCCTTCTGCAACTCAGTCTGAAAATTCTGCTCTCTGCAACGATCTTTGTGCACCCCAGTCTCCAAACTCTGCTTTCTGTAACAGTCCTTCTGCACCTCAGTCTCCAACTTCTGCTCTCTGCAATAGTTCTTCTGCACCCCAGTCTTTAACATCTACTCTCTGAAACAGTCCTTCTACAGCCCTGTCTAAATGCAGAAAAATGAGACTTGAACTATCATTCACCCTGCAAAAAATGAACTCAAAATGCATTAAAGACACAGGCACTAGACCAGAAATTATGCAGTTTTTAGGAAAAAACAAAGTCAATACTCCAACCTACAGGCAGAGGCAATTACTTTCTCAATAAGATGCGAAAGCTCAGGAGATAATACCAAAAGTTAGCTAATAGGATGGCATCAAATTAAGAAGGTACTGCACAGCAAAGGAGACAATTAGAATATGAAGAGAGAACCTACGGAAAGGGAGAAAATCTTTATGAGGTGCTCTTCTAAAAGAGGATGAATATTCAGAATATTAATAAAGAACTCAAAAAACTTAACATCAAACCCACAATTATTAAATAACCCAATTATCATATAACCCAATTACCAAATAGGAAACTAAATGAACTAAACAGACACGTCTTAGAAGAAAATATGTGAGTGGCCAACAAATATATGAAAATACTTGCAAGTCAAGAATACCTTGAGATTTCATCTCACTTCAGTGACAAAGTAAACCACCAAGAATACAAACAGAAACGATTGTGAAAAGGAGAGAATTGGAGAGAAAGGAGCACTCTTACCCTGTTGGTGGGCATGTAAATCAGCACAACCACCACGGAAATCGGGATGGAGGCTCCTCAGGAGTAGCCATGGACCACCCTGCGACCCAGCTCTACCTCTGCTTGGTATTTATCACAGCGGATCGAAGTCATCATACTATAATGACACATACATGCCCATGAACCAGCCGAGGTGACATCAGTGGACAAATGGATAAAGAACATCTGGTATATGCACACTGGAATTTCATTCAGCCATAAAGAAGAATGAAATTATGTCATGCTTGAAGATGGATGGATCCTCAGAACATTAAAAGAAATAAGCAACTCAGAAAGTTAAGGGATTTATGTTTTTCCGCTGTTAAAGCTAAAGGGGGAAAAGGAAGGAAAGTTGGGAAGGGAGTCTCATCATGAAAGTTGAAGGAAGATCAGTAGAGTCAAAACACCAGGGGAGGAGGTGAGGAAAAAGGAAATATTGGAATGATATTGGCCAAAGTTCACGGTTATTTTGTGTGCATGTTCAAATATGTGTCAGCAAATCCCACCATTATGCACCACTACAATGCACCAATGAAGTGTGAAAAGAAGAGTTTCACATTACATGGGACAGGCACTATTCTAGGAGGGTGCCCATTTTTCCCATCTACAAATACCAGGATCATTTACAAATGTCTAAAATCTCTGCAGATTCAAATGTTCTGATTACTGCTCCACCATATGGCCTCTTCTACTTCAGGGTCCCCTTATTCCCACTGGAATCAGGAAGCTCGTTTCAACGATGCCATCTGTTAATGTCTTCCCAGGCTGCCGAGGACAGTGGCTGCGGGTTTCACAAGGATCTGGTGCTGCCTTCTGAACGCATGTCCACGAGGCCTTGGCGAAGGCTGGTGCTCCAGGCCCTCCTCCAGATCCAGCTGTGAGGCCAGGGAAGGGGACACATAACACGCCATCCAACACCTTATTTATTTCTGATCACCATCCTCTCCATTATTCCAGGATCATATTGGTCATTGAACTTAAGCAAACACTGAGTCCAGATTTCAGTCCATCAACCAAAGAGAGTCTAATAGCCACTCCCCGTGGCTCAGGAAAATCTTTGGCCCTAACATTTCTGGTGATTACGTTCCTGTGACTGCATTCAAGATGATCCAGCAATATGTCCTGACTTCATTGGTCTAGAAGACTCAAACAAATTCTCTTATATATTCTTAAGGCTCCTATTAACAAAATACAGTAAAATATTTACCTTTTATTTGGTGTGACCCTTATACTCTCCTGGGCTATATTTTATACTCTTACCTGAGGCGTTCTAGGATCAGACCCCAATTAAGAGTCTGGTGACAATGTGGGATGATGGATGAGCATCTTAAAGACAATTGGGCTGGGGATGTGGCTCAAGCAGTAGTGCGCTTGCCTGGCACGCATACGGCCCGGGTTCCATCCTCAGCACCACATACCAACAAAGATGTTGTGTCCGCCGAGAACTAGAAAATGAATATTAAAAATTCTCTCTCTCTCTCTCTCTCTCTCTCCCCTCTCCTCTCCTATCCTCTCCTCTCTCACTCTCTCTTAAAAAAAAAAAAGACAACTGCCCAGGTAGAGTCATCATAGGGTCTTCAATTTAGGGAAAGCTTGTCTTATCGGGGGAGGAGAAGCTGCTTCTGACAGCAAAGAGGGTTAATGGAGATTTCAGGGTTCAAGGCTCTGAGATTTGTCTAATTCCACTGGTATTTTGCCATTCTAATTAACAGGGTCTCAATCATTTTCCCATTAATGTCCTATGACATAAGAGAGACCTGGAGAAATTGTGAATTTATATTTTTCTTTGTACTTCTGCAATTTGGAGAATTGGATGTTTTATTCTGATATTAACCTTTATCACTTTCCAGAGAGAAAATATTTCTCATGATCTGAACCTGACTTGAAGGAGGAATATAATGCTTGAACCTATCATTTTCTTTCTGTAAGTCTCCCACTCCTGTCAGTAACAGCAGTCTGTAGTCATGTTGTAATGTTCATTCCCACCCTGAAGGTCGATGGTGTTATTCCAAAGCTCAGTTTTCCATAGACATTTGATTTCAGGCCAGAATAACTTAAAGTCTCTGTTCGGTCATTGCACACCAGAAATTATCAGGTCTCCTTTCCCATGCGCTGTGACATCATCAACATATTCAATTCCCTCATGTCAGACATCCAACCTACCTCCTCAGATCTGTTATCTAGAACCATCTCTGATGTAAAGCACTATTGTGGTCAGTGCCACCATGGTCAGGTAGAGATGAAGAACGACTTTTGATGTCTTAGGGTAGAGCAAGTTGACACAGAAAAAAGATATAAAATGGTTGGGAGATCTGGAAGAAAAAAGAATAATAGGGCAGGTGACACCACCCCATATATGGAAACCCTAACTTTTCTGGAAGAGACGCTTATTCCACGCTACTGTGACCCACATTAAGGAAAAGCTGTCTAGGAGCCTGCACCCACAGCTCCTGGCACCAAGAAGATTAGTTCCTGCCTCTACAGGGCTGGTTTGCTGCTGCTGCTATGAGATCCAAAAAAACCTGCTTTCTTCCTTTCGTTTCTTCCTCGTTGCCTAGTGTTTTGCTGCTCTTGACAGAACCTCCTAAAATGGAGCCCTGCAGGCAGGGGAGTGTGGGAAACGAGGTTCTCATACTTTCTGTCCCTCTGGTGTGGGGAGAACACAGAAGGACAGAGATGGTGCTGAACACCCACACAAGGTGTCCGACACAATTGAACCTGAAAGTGAGAAAAGGGTGTTTGTGAAAAGAGAGGAGAGAAATAAGTCTCAGAGATTTTAAAAGCGGGAGTTGGAGTTGAAGCTCCAGATACAGACTCTCTAACCAGGTGCCTACAAGTCCCTGGGAGGCATCTTTTTTCAGATGACTGTATACTCCAGTTTAAAGATTGGTCAAGACTTTGATCATGCAAAGGGATGCACACCCTCCAGCCAGCTTCCTCAGAGCACTCTGGACCTTGTTGCTTCTCAGGCTGTGAATGACGGGGCTCAAGAGGGGGCTCACCACACAGAAGAGCACAGAGACCAAGGTGTCCATGTCCAGCCTTCTCTGGGCCTGACATAGTGGAAGTTGGCTGTTCCATAGAAGACCACCACGACAGTGAGGGGTGACGCACAGGTAGAGAAGGCCTTCCTCCTGTCCTGGGCAGAGGGAATCCCCAGGATGGCCACCATGATGAGTGCGTAGAAGCCTGCAGTGAGGAAGCAGTGGCTCAGGCCCATTGTGGCACTGACAACGTGGAGCGCAGACTCGTTGACAGAGGTGTCTGAGCAGGAGAGCGTCATGAGCAATGGGGTGTCACAGAGAAAGTGGCTGATATGGTGGGTCCCACACAGAGTAAGTGTGATGGCCAGTACCGTCTGTGTGACCATATTCACCAGCCTACACAGCCTGGATCTAGTCACCAGGCCAATACAGACCTTCACACTCATGATGACTGGGTACTGAGGAGGACGGCAGATGGCCACACAGCAGTCATACTGGCCACACAGCCAGTAAGAAGCCTTCTGTGCCAGCACTTGTCACGAAGAAGAAGATCTGGGAAACTATCTGTCCTCTATTCTGTACAATTGTGGGACCCCGGAGATCCAGGCCCACTGATTCGTGCGGCCTGCCCTGCGGATACAGAAGGCGTGGCGCCCCAGGCAAAAGCAATTCTAAGCAGGAAGTGTGAATCTGGAGGTATAGCGATACCAGAGCTCAAACTGTACTACAAAGCAATAGTAACAAAAACAGCATGGTACTGGTACCAAAACAGGCAGGTGGAACAATGGTACAGAATAGAGGACACAGAGACTAATCCACAAAGTTACAACTATCTTATATTTGATAAAGGGGCTAAAAACATGCAATGGAGGAAGGATAGCATCTTCAACAAATGGTGTTGGGAAAATTGGAAATCCATATGCAACAAAATGAAATTGAATCCCTTTCTCTCGCCAGCCACAAAAGTTAACTCAAAATGGATCAAGGAGCTAGATATAAAAACAGAGACACTGCGTCTGATAGAAGGAAAAGTTGGCTACGATCTACATATTGTGGGGTCGTTCTCCAAATTCCTTAATAGAACGCCCGTAGCCCAAGAGTTAATAACATGAATAAACAAATGGGACCTACTTAAACTAAAAAGTTTTTTCTCAGCAAGAGAAACAGTAAAAGAGGTAAATAGAGAGCCTACATCCTGGGAACAAATTTTTACCCCTCACACCTCAGATAGAGCCCTAATATCCAGAATGTAAAAAGAACTCAAAAAATAAAACAATAAGATAACAAATAATCCAATCAACAAATGGGCCAAGGAACTGAACAGACACTTCTCAGAGGAGGACATACAATCAATCCACAAGCACATGAGAAAATGCTCACCATCTCTAGCAATCAGAGAAATGCAAATCAAAACCACCCTAAGATACCATTTCACTCCTGAAAGATTGGCAGCCATTTGAAGTCAAACAACAATAAGTGTTGGCGAGGATGTGGGGAAAAGGGCAGACTTTTTCACTGCTGGTGGGACTGCAAAATGATGAGGCCAATTTGGAAAGCAGTATGAAGATTCCTGGGAAAGCTGGGAATGGATCCACCATTTGACCCAGCTATTGCCCTTCTTGGACTATTCCCTGAGGACCTTAAAAGAGCACACTATACGAATAAGGCCACATCAATGATTATAGCAGCACAATTCACAATAGCTAGACTTTGAAACCAACCTAGATGCCCTTCAATAGATGAGTGGATAAAAAAATTATGGCAGCTATACACAATGGAGTATTATGCAGCACTAAGAAACGACAAAATCATAGAATTTGCAGGGAAATGGATGGCATTAGAGCAGATTATGCTAAGTGAAGCTAGCCAAGCCCTAAAAAACAAATGTCAAATGTCTTCTTTGATATAAAGAGAGCCACTAAGAATAGAACAGGATGAAAGAGCATGAGGAAAAGACTACCAGTAAACTAAGACGAATGGGGGGAGAGAAAGGAAGAGAGAAGGGAAAACATATGGAAATGGTAGGAGACCTTCAGTGATACACAAAATTATAAGAGGTTATGAGGGGCAAGGCGGTGGGGGGAAAAAAAGGGGAGAGAATTGAACAATAGCAGAGGAGGTAGAGAGGGAAGATGGGAGGGGAGGGGAGGGGAGGGGCGATAGTAGGGGATAGGAAAGGTAGCAGAAAACAACAGTCACTAATATGCCATTATGTAAAAATGTGAGTATGTAACAGAAGTGAGTCTGTATTATGTATTTGGGGAGTTCATAACCCAATTGAGTCGAATGTATGAAAGATGATATGTCTTGAGCTCTGTAATGTTTTGAACAATCAATAATAAAAAAAGAATTCTCAGCTGTATTCTACTGTTATTTTCAGTCAATGCATGTTAGTGGACTAGTGGGAAACAGAGAAGGGATTTCTGATGTTTCCAGGAAGCCCTGCCTTAGGTATTGTAAACTCAGTCACAGGGATATGGCCTTCACAGTTACCCACTTTCTAGCAATATGGCCGAGCCTAGTTCTTATTCCTCCCGACGTTAGACAATTCGGCCTGTTCCTTTCCATAGCTACAAAGGTTTTCCTTTGAGTGTCCTAATGTAACAGTTTCTGTTACTCTTGCCCTTGAAGACTACAGCTTTTGTTCTATGCAAAAAAATCAGAAAATGGGTCTGGGAGGAGTTTTGGCTACTGTTGCTGCTATTTGTTCCTCCACCTATCCAAAAAATCATACCGTTAAACACACTTTCTCAGAATACTTCCCTATCATCCTGGGAGCATTTAGTGGAATCCATGGAGAAAAAGAAAAAATACAAACATCTTATGTCTATAGTCCTCTGGGTCTTTATGCTCTTAAACCAGTCTATTCTTAATCTATAGCAATCCATTAATTATTATTTATTTGAGTTTTTTTTTAAAATAAACTCCTATGTATCTAGTGGGTTCTCCCATAGTTAAAAAAATTCTTAATTATTTTGGTTGCTTACCTCTCCCCAGACTTCGGTTAGTTGTTTGCCTTATAATCTTCATCCCTAATAAAGTCAAGGAAAGTCATTAATTTGCATTTTCTTCTGCTCTTTTTGGTTATTATAATGATAAAAACAACATGTTTTCTAGCTATTTCGATAGATACTCAAGGTGAAATTTGAAGTCTATACACTTACTTTTCAAAAATATTTAGTAATTTTCAATTTAGTTAAATATGTAGTTACTCTATTCAAAACAATCCCATTCCTAGAATATTTCCAAGGAAATTAATGCACAGTTCACAAAAATTCTTGTGTAAAAATTCATAATAACTCAAACAAATATTATGCCTTCAGCAGAAGGACAGAAGACAAATCACGGTTTATCATGCAGTGGAATAATTCAGTTACTTTAGAAACGCAAACACTGGAAAATTAATAACATTGACAAATCTAAAAAAAAATTTTCTGGGTGAAAGAAGCCAGATACAAAATATATACTGTATGTTTTCTTTAAATAAAGTTCAAAAATTAGCAAAACAACTATAATGGTCAAGTAATAATGGTGGTCTTTTTTTTTTTTTTTTTTGCAGCTCAGGGGTGATATCAGTTGAAGCATGAAGAAATTTTCTAAAGTGATGGAAATGTTTTATATCCTGATTTTTGGTAGTTCGTATATATGTAAAATATTATAAACCTGTACACTTTAGATCTGTGCATTGTTTGAGTACAAATTATATTTCAATTTTTAAAAATAGCCTTATTTTAAAAATAAGTAATTAATGGGGAAGAGTGGTACCTGCCTGTAATCCCAGGTACTTGGGAGACTAAGGCAGGAGGATCATAAATTTGAAACTCTGCAAGGCCCCCCGCCCCAAATAATTGAAAGGGCTGGGGATATAGCTTCATGGTAGAGTGCCACTGGGTTCAATCCCAAGTACTGCAGTAAATAAGTACGTAAGTAAGTAAGTAAGTAAATTGATAAATAGAAGTGAAAGCATTTTTTCAAGATGATTTTTAACTCAGGATTGGTTGGAAGCACAAATAAATATTTTTTTAGGTCTCTAAAATGTTAAGTATTTTCTCCCATATTTTTCCATTTCTCTACTTCTTTTTTACCACAGTGATAGTCCAGGACATATCACATTTTACAAGTGACATCAGTTGTTTCCTGATCACGATCTGTTTGAAGCAGTGAATGTGATTGGTGGGTGCATTCGGTCTGTGTCACAGATACAAAGCCTTGCTCACCATGATGGATGGGCGTGTGCATGTGTGTGTGTGTGTGTGTGTGTGTGTGTGTGTGTGTGTGTGTGTTATTGGTTGTGGGATTGGTCTTGACTGAGAACACTGTCTTATAGTTAGTGGGATGGCAAGTTGGCATCTCAGGAAACACTGATGGCAGAAATCTCAAAGAATATAGCAGGAATCTGCCATCTAAGGCTCAGCAAGCTCAGAACACTTGGTTATCCTAGTTGCTATAAATGGAAAGACCCTCACTATTGAGCTTCTCTGAGAGCTGCATCACACTGGGGCGGGAGGAGCGAGCCCATTTCCATAGAGATGTACCCGATTTCTATGGAGACTCCAGCTAGGCTTCAAGGGGCTGGTGGGATAGTACCAGTGGATGCTGCCAAGCCCTGGGTCATTCTGAGGAGCCTGCTACTTCAGGGGAGGTGGCAGGGTATCAGCCTATGGGGCCAGGACTAGGCTCTGTGAAGCTGTGTCAGGCCTGATTTCTAAGCAAGGTATTTGGAAATAGAAACCTCAGAAAATGTCCCAAACCCCACCATGCCATGGGCCACCAGAGAGCCCAGGTGGGTCTCTGGAAGCCAGGCTTGTGTATGAGCATGGACATCAGTGATTGCAGAGTATCAACAATAGGAGACCATAAATCTCTTTCAGGTGACTGCAGACTGAAAACAGGGACATCTGGAGTGAGATAGACTGAGTTATAGAAAATCATCAGATCTCTAGGTCTAGAACACGCACATAGACCCACTCATTGAATTGTGCGTGTTAGTCCAAGGAGCAGGGTGTGATAAATGTGAAACCTGGTTTTCCAGGTTTTGGACACACCTGTTTAGTTCAAAAGAGTGATATGAGAGCTAAAACAAGATCAAAATGAAGTGGTCTGTATCTGAAGACGTGCTGTGTTGAAGGTGGGAGAAAATCTCTGAAGTCCTCATGGAGAAGGATATGGAGAACTTTAAAGTCCTAGTTGAAGAGGACACGGTAAAGACAACAAATCAGTTTGGGTAGGCTGGCTAGCTGTTGGGATCACTCATGAAAACAGGAATATGTGATGAATAGCAGATGTAGAGGAGGCTTTGGTGGATTTGATTTGAGTAATGTTGAATGTGAGTTATCTGTGGGATAATCACGTGGAAATGCCCTTCACAGACAGCCTATAACTGCAGGTGTGGATTTGGGAGTCATTGTTTTGAAGGCAGCTGTTAGAGCAAAGGGTGAATATGAAATCCCCAAAGAGAATAGAGAAAGTAGAGAAGGAAATAGAGAAAGTAGAGATTCTTGTGATAATTGGTGTTCACGAAAATTGTAGTAAAAGTTTATCCAGAAATGACTGAAAACACCACACTATCTAGGTCAGTTGTAGGTATTGCTTTCTCTAAATAATTTCCCTAAACAAGAGGTTAACTTATTAGCATTGATTTACAATAAATCAACTTTGAGATGGAGCTGGAAGCTACATGTACTTGACATTTCTTACGTTCTCTGATTTCTCTATCAACTACCTGGATGAACTTCAACTCATTTAGAAATCAGTGACATGTACTTTCTTTTAACTCCCCGTATCAAAAAGATTAATATGACAATCTCTTTTATAGGTAGATATCTAGATGTTTTCAGAAAAAGAAATAAAATTCCACATAGAAGGCAGTTCCAGCAGATTTTACTATGGGAAATTGGTACATGGTCTGTGGATGTGTAAAAGGGAAAACTAAGCGTAAATGTTCAGGGATTTAAAAATACAATCTCTGAAGTTGTGCATACTGCTAAATATAAAGATCAGTTAAGGAGGGACAATTTCATGGGGCATTAAGAAAATCTCCCAGTCTATATTTATATAATTTTATCTCCATATAAGTTTTTCCTTGGTTTTACTGGCTAATTTCTTGTATGTCACGGGTGTGGGGTAGGGTGAAGGATGATACCAAAAAAATTTTCCTTATCCTCTATGCTCTTTATTAATGTAGGGCATTAGATTGAATCATCATCATGGTCACCATTAGAATCCATTATTAACAATCATAACTCAAGAATGACACTTTGTGACACAATATGTACTTGCTCCTTAGAATTTATATAATGCAGCATAGGAATTAGATTAACTTAATAGTAAACCCTCTGCTCTGCAATAATAACAACCATAATCATTATAATCATCTAGGGCATATTTCATAGAAAAATAATTTGAGTGTGAGTCTTCTTAGATTGCTTCAATACACATAAATGCCTGACTTTAAAAACCTTGTTTAATGTAGTTTAAAAGTGGCATGTTTTCTGTAAAAATTAGATTGAATTTCGGATAATCCATTCTATCAAAACTCAGTGAATTTCTTTGAAAAGATGAATTTTTACATACCTGAATCCAATAAAGAATTTCAAATTGAGTAACGAATAGAGACACACATTAGATAAAAATACCTAACACTTATTAAATGCCTATAAGACTTTTACATGCATTAACTTATTTGGTTTACACAACAACCTGTAAGATAACCTATTATCCCCATTTTAAAGAAAAAAGAATTGAAATTAATGCACAATATATTAATGCAAGTAGGGAAACATCAGTGAATCCCTTTAATTTGCATAATGTACATTAATTTGTACATTTACTATGTATTAACAGTTATTATTTTAGAAACAAATAAAAATTTACTCAGAAAATTTATCATGTAATACCTCTTATTTGTAGTGATACTTTGTTACCTGATGATAATACCATACATTAGTAAACTGTCTTATTATCTTCAATGCCCAGACATTCTTGTCTTTGGTTCTAATAATTCATTGCACATGATTAATAGGCCAACACAGCTTTCATTAAAATTCCAAATCTCAGGGCCTTAAGAAGCTTAAAGTATTTAAATTTCAATAGAAAGTCAGTGCTTCAGTTAAGCACAACTAATTTTAAAATCTAAATATATACATAATAAAATAAATAAGTCTAGATTCTTAAAAGAAGAACTTTTTTTTTTTTGCTTTGGCAATAAATGAAATGTTTTGCTGACTAAACTTAGGAATTCATTTCCTCAAACGAACAAAAAAAAAATGGGCATGACCAAAATGAGGAAGAATTGTGTGATCATGAAAACCCTTATGCACATCAAGGAAACAATGATTTCTATTTGATCTCAATAGCACAAGCAATGATTAAAATTTTTTTTTAATTTATTTATTTTTTGTTGGTCGTACAAAACCTTACACAGTTCTTAATACATCATATTTCACAGTATTATTCAAGCGGGTTATGAACTCCCAACTTTAACCAGTATACAGATTGCTGTATCACATCAGTTACCCTTCCATTGATTGACATATTGCCTTTCTAGTGTCTGATGTATTCTGCTGTCAGTTCTATTCTCTACTATCCCCCTCCCCTCCCCTCCCCTCCCCTTTTCTCTCTCTACCCCTTCTACTGTAAATCATTTCTTCCATTTGTATTATCTTGTCTTACCCCTCCATTACATAGTTCTTGATATATCATATTTCACATTTTGATTCAAGTGGGTTATGCACTCCCATTTTACCCCTTATACAGCTTGCAGAATCACATCAGTTACACTTCCATTGCTTTACATATTGCCATCCTAGTGTCTGTTGTATTCTGCTGCCTTTCCTATCCTCTACTATCCCCCCTCTCCTCCCCTCCCCTCCCCTCTTCTCTCTCTACCCCCCTTACTGTAATTCATTCCTCCCTCTTGTATTATTTTTCCCTTTCCCCTCACTTCCTCTTGTATGTAATTTTGTATAAACCTGAGGGTCTTGTTCCATTTCCATGCAGTTTCCCTTCTCTCTCCCTTTCCCTCCCACCTCTCAACCCTGTTTAATGATGGTCTTCTTCTCGTGCTCTTCTTTCCTAGTCTGTTCTTAATTACTCTCCTTATATCAAAGAAGACATTTGGCTTTTTTTTTAGGGCTTGGCTAGCTTCACTTAGCATAATCTGCTCTAATGCCATCCATTTCCCTCCAAATTCTATGATTTTGTCATTTGTTAATGCAGAGTAATACTCCATTGTGTATAAATGCCACATTGGAAAAGCAATGATTAAAATTTTTAAATCCAATTTTCATGTTGCCCAGTAAATTGCTTAAAACACACACACACACACACACACACACACACACACACACACACACACAGTACAAGGTCAATTTTTTCAGAAAAATATCTGAATGATTTCAGGTGCTTGTGGCAATGTGAATTTATTACTGTGAATTCTATTAGCTATCTGGCCTGGCCCAGAGTTGTCCTCATATCCTTCCATGTGGTGTGGGTGCTTAGAGCCGAGGGAAAGGTCAGAGGTCATTGTGCAGAACAGTTGGCCTCAGTCAGTGAGTTCCGAGTGTTCCCAGTGATGCTGGTCCAAGGACACTCTTTGGGGGAGGCTGGGCTCTTTCAACTAACATGCAGGGATGCCCTTGCTCCTAACTGGTAGGTTTAAAATCTTAACAAATTCACCAGGAAAAAGCCTTCCTCCTGTCTTAGAGATTCAGCACTCAATTCAGCATTTAACATCTCTTTCAGTTCTGGTTTTTTGGGGCCTGGGTGTAGGGGGGCAGTTACCAGAGATTGAACTCAGGGGCTTGACCACTGAGCCACATCCCCAGCCCTATTTTATATTTTATTTAGAGACAGGGTCTCACTGAGTTTCTTGGTGCCTTGTTTTTGCTGAGGCTGTCTTTGAACTCACTATCCTCCTGCCTCAGCCTCCTGAGCTGCTGGGTTACAGGCGTGCACCACTGTGCCAGCTCTTACAATTCTTTTTTTTTTTTTCACCTGTGCTTCTTCTAGCATAAAGGGAAAAGGGAAGACAAATTATTACCTCTTACGATATGTCAGAGCCTTCTAGTTATAAAATTCTTCAAAATAAAAAATTCTCTTTTCCATTTAGGATTTTAAAATTTCTTTTCTTGGTAGTGGTTAGTTTCAATTCAAACCAATTTTGTTCCTATACAGGGTCTAATTTAGTCCTAAGCCAGATCTACTAAGAAACCCAAAGAGGATAAGATCTGATCTCTGTCCTGCTGCGCCTCTCCCCTGACTCAGGCAATGGCACAGCACTACTTACGTGGATGGCGCAAGGCGTCCATTCTCTGAAGGAGCGCAGTATGTTTCTGAGAATGGGCTGATTTGTTTTTGTATTCCTTCAATAAGTATAGTTTTGATTTTTCATATGACCATTAAGTATAAAGAAAAAATCATGACTTTCCCAATTAATGCAACTACTTCTAAAGCATAGATCTGTTTGTTCTAAATGCAATGATTCAGCTGTGGAGTGTAAATTGTTAATGTCTAAAGAAAAACTCCCTGTATTCCTGTCAAAGAAGTTTTTGAGAAATTAAATTAAAATCTAGATAAGGAAAATTAATGTTAAGGAGATAGATTAGTGCTTAGTACTGGGCAACTTGTTCTTGTTCCTGTGCACAATGGTTTGTGCTCTTACTTTTAAAGTAATAACAAATCAACTACTTGCCGTAACCATGGCACCGGTTCCAGTCAGTAAGTCAAGAAAGAATAGTCAAGGTATAGGCCAATAGTTTGGGACATTTGTAACTGTTATTAAAAGTTTACTAAGCAGAAACAGCTTAAGGCAAATCTCGAACTGAAAGTACAAATGCTTGCTTATGCATAAGCCAAGATACATTCTTCTATTCTAATTGTAGCTACGTAATATTTTGTTTTGTTTGAATAATGATTCCTGTTTTGTAACCACAAAGTACTGTAAGCCTGCAAAAATGAAAAGTATATATGATCAACTTCACAAGTAAAGATTGGGATCAACACCTTCACTTTGGTGTCTGTGTTGTTTCTCCACCCCCTGATTTGCAGACTCCTCACCATCTGTTTGTCTCCTGAGACCCCCAGTTGGAGCTGGTCTCTGACACTGTCCTTCAATGAACTTACAAACTAATGGGAAGATGAACTAGATATATCCAGGAAACATGGTAACAATTCTATGTAATCTACAAATTATCATTATTTTCATTTAGTGTTTGCTTGGGCAGCTCTGGGAATGGAGCACTTAATACTTGTCAAAGCCCCTCATTCCATCTTGAATATGCACTCCTCCAGGTCTTAGTTGGGCCTCTCAATTGTGTTCTAAAAACTAGGGCAACACATTGTATAAATGTGCACTCAGTAAATGTTTGAAGAATAAAGAAAGTCTGTCAAGTACATCCATGGAGCAGAGTTTTTAAAAGATTCTTTAAAGACGGTACTGAGTGGTACCTAAAGGATCTAATAGAGACTTGACTGAGGCGAGAGGACATTTCTGTTCAGTGGTTCTGGTGCAGATATCTTGCTGAGAAAAATAAAGCCTCTGTGGGCATAAGTGAGGCAGCATAGCCCAGCGGCTTCTGAGAAACTCAGTGTCTCCTGTCTCCTAAACATATCCCTTATGGAGACCATCGGCTCAGTTTTCACAGAACAATCAGCTCTGCATCTTTCTTTCCCAATCAGTCATCTCAAAGTCAGGTGACCGAGAATGAAGTCACTTATGAGTGACCCCAAAATATAATATTTCTAAAGGAGGGGGGTTGTGTATGAAGTAGATTACTCACAAGCTTCAGGGATTTATTACAGTTAATAAATTGCTTGCAACTCCCGTCCCCAAGCATCCATGTGTTGTAAGATAAAGATGAAAACCCCTTGTTAGTGAATGAATACGTTTCTAAACATAACTTCTTCTACAATAATGATTTTTATTTAAACAGATATTTTGATAGGTCTATTGTTATGCTATATTGTATCATAATGGGAATGTGTCCCTATACTTTCTCCCAAAAAATTATTCCTTTCTGTCCTGCTCATCAAAAGCAGAGGATTAACACTAAACATTATCTATTGTTTACCATAAGTAATTTTCCACACTCATCATCTCACTTAAGGAATTTAGGAATCCCAGGGTTTCTGGTTATGTTTTGGGTTTTCTTCCAGTACTGGAGGCATCATGCTAAATTTCTCAGGTTTTGTGATAAAATCTGAAGTTATTTCTACTCTGGCAATACAAGTAGTATTGTGGAAACTTAGACACACATAGAAAAGGTGCTACGATAGGTCATTACATAAATGCCATCAAAATGGTAATGAAAATATGTACAATATTCTGTAATATGTTTTCAAGGTGTAGGTATATCTTGATTCTGGGATAGTGTTTTTGAAAATTGTGATGGTAAATAAACTACTTACCAGCAACTCTCACAGAGAGGCATAGATTTCTGGTTTTTGTGTGGCCCTTGCTGCTCTCCATAATAGCACCTTGGCTGCAAAGAAAGCTTTTGGTAAAACTGGCTGTTGGTCTCCATTCACCACAAAATGGACCTGTTATTCTGAGAGTTGCCTGTTGCATATCTGTTGCCTCATGAAGGAGTCAAAATCCTCTGATTTCTCACAATTCATTTTCCTGTGATGGACATTTATAGAGGTCTGGGGCCGACCTGTTAGAAATATGCATCATGCCTTTCCTCTGCAGCTGCTCTGGGACTTCTCAGTGTGCAAACACAACTCAAGAGCAATGGCTTGAGTTCAACTGCAACAATGGAGAGCAGTTAATTTGCTGTTGGATTCATTAATGTCTTGGCAATCATCTGTTCCCAGCATGCAGCAAGAAGATCAGCGTCCTCTTATTTCTGGGATGTGGGTGAGCGAAGTTCAGAGTGAGATTTCTTCTAAGAAGTTGTGGGTTGCTGAAACCTCAAGACTGCCTTCCCTTCCCACTATGGAGAGAAGGGGTCAGGGTGGGTGTACACTTATTGGGATGGATTTCGCACGGCATATGAAATTTTTCCTTCATGTTACATACTTTGCCAGATGGACAGATATCAGAAGCCACAATATTAAAAGCATCCCCACTATCTTCAGCTCATCCACTCCTGCTACGGGCTGATCCCTTACCAAACACTGTATGACTTCGTGCCCCTAAATTTTATAATGCTGCTGATGCTCATGACCTGGTGAAGAAATTGTTTGCTATGGAGTTTAAAAGTAGGGCAAAAAAAAGAGTCATCAAACAGCTTTTTCAGGCACAGATGGAGAAAAGACAACAAGCTTGAAAGTCTTGTAGTATTTTACTGCACAAAAATAAAAATAAAATATTAGATAAAGAGGTAAGTCTCTAAAACTTAAAATTTCCCATAATACAACGGGGTTCTCCTCATGCTTAGGAGAGACACATTAACAGTACTCCTAAAAGATCTTAGAATGATTAGCCATCAAGAAAAGGCAAAGCTAAAGCACATTTGATGAAGCACTTCACACATTCCAGGGTCGTCACAATAAAAGGAATGATAATGATGTGTTGTTAAGGGAGTGAGAAAATCAGAAGCTTTATTCACCACTCTTAATAATAAGGTAAGCTGGTTCCACTGGTCTGAAAATGATCTGGAACTTCTTCAGAAAGTTAAATATGGAGTTAACGATCCACCTCTTCCACTCCTACTTACAAACTCAAGATAAATAAAAAAGTTATCCACCAATGATTTGTACATGAATGTTCATATAATATTCATATTATATATAATGTTCATATTATATATACGAATCTTATTCATATTAGTCAAAAAGTGAAAATGACCAAGCAGGTCTGTAATCTAGCTACTCAAGAAGCTGAGGCAGGAGGATCTCAAATTCAGGGACAACCTGGGCAAATTTGCAAGATCCTGTATTAAACAAAATTTTTAAAAGAGTTGGGCTTTGGCTTAGTGGTAGAACATTGTTTAGTGTGCAGGAGGCTCCGGGTTCAATCTGCAGTACGACACCCACACAGACACAAAGTAAAAATTACTATCCAGTGGGAAATGAACAAAGAAATGTGGAATTTTCATAAGATGGAAATCAGTCACAATAAGGAGGAATAAACTAAAATACTAATGCAAGCTACAATATAACTGAAAATTGCAAACATCCTAAGTGAAAGGAGTCAGATCTAAAAGGGGTATATGGTATTACTTCATTAAAAATATCCACAGAAACTCGAGTGTATACATGGGTCTTTCCACATGTGAAGGAGAAACACAGAAATGGTGTTTATTTAAAACATAGAATCAAGATCCATTAAGAAAATGCAAGTCAAAGTCACATTGCACATAGCACTTCACATTCACTAGTGTTGGCTAGGACTGCAATATTGGGGGAAAGGTGATTGACTGCTTTGGTATAAGCCTTTTTTTGGAGAGAAAAGTAATTAAAATATTCTGAAATACCTGTGGATTAGAGAACCCAGGTGAGGTCACAATGTGTCACATACTCTGCACAGTGTGCTTCCCCTAGTTGGAGGGTCACCACAGTGGTCATGAGACACTGTGTATGGAGAGAGCGCTCTTGTAATTGCTGCTGAAGAGTTCAAATATTTCTACAAATAAGACATTTCCTAGAATGAAATCATCATCTTGTTCTAATCTCACTATAGAGTCTGTCTCCCAGCCAGCTTCTTCAGGGCACCCTAAACATCGTTGCTTCTCAGGCTGTGAATGATGGGCTTCAACATAGGGGTCACCACACAGAAGAGCACAGAGACCAGGGTGTCCATGTCCAGCCTTCTCTGGGCCTGTCATAGTGGAACTTGGCTGTTCCATAGAAGACCACCACGACAGTGAGGGGAGACGCACAGGTGGAGAAGGCCTTCCTCCTGCCCTGGGCAGAGGAAATTCCCAGGATGGCCACCATGATGAATGCGTAGGAGCCTGCAGTGAAGAGGCAGGGGCTCAGGCCCATTGTGGAACTGACAACGTGGAGCGCAGACTCGTTGACAGAGGTGCCTGAGCAGGAGAGCTTAAGGAGCAATGGGGTGTCACAGAGAAAGTGGCTGATCTGGTAGGGCCCACCCAGAGTGAGTGTGATGGCCAGCACCGTGTGTGACCAAATTCACCAGCCTACACAGCCAGGACCCAGTCACCAGGCTAACACAAACCTTAACACTCATGATGACTGGGTACTGAGGAGGACGGCACGTGGCCACACAGCAGTCATACTGGCCACACAGCCAGTAAGACGCCTTCTATGCCAGCACTTGTCACCAAGAATAAGATCTGGGAAAGGCATCCCTCATAAGAAATGGCCTTCTCCTCACAGAAAAAGTTCACCAGCAGTACTGGGAGGGTGGTGGATGTGTAGCAGACGTCCTAAAATCTCAAATTGCTGAGGAAAAAGTACATTAGAGTGCGGAGAGCAGGACTGACCCTGGTGGCCACTATTATGAGCATGTCCCCCAGGAGAGTGGTCAGGTAAATTACCAGAAAGAGCAGGAAGAACCAGGCCTTTAGGTGGAAGTGGTTGGAAAATTTCAAGAAGATAAATTCAGTGACAAATGATTGATTGCTCAATTCCAATGTTGTCATAGCTACAAGACAGAGAAAAAGAGACCATGATGAGAATGGACTGAGAGCACCCAAAACAGGCTTGTTAATCTTCAGCAACATAGGAAATAATATCGAATGAAAAGCAGCCTGGAGACTGATAACCTGTGGGACTGGTCTCAGGGAATCAGACCCATGGAGCCGCACACATTTGCAGGGGTGATGGTGGGTGAGAGTAACCAGAGAATTGCTAGAAGCCAACAGAAAGCCATTCGACCTCATCATGGTGTGAAGTCATTTCTCACTGTCTCAGTAATCTCTGTCTCCTGTTGTCCTTTAATGTAAACATAGGATTTTTAGAGAATTTCATTTTCATTGCAAATGTTAAGAAAAACATTTACAAAGCAGAGTCATCATCTGCAGAAGCAGTCGGTGTTGCCTTCAGTGTTATCCAATGTAGAGTTTTTCTCATTTTACATCAATCTTGATCTCTGTGTTTGTAAAGGCAGAAGTTAACTATTCCTGTACAATGCTGAAACTATCAGGGCCAGAGCAAAATAGAGGAAAGAAGTTGATGAAGTGGGGTTGGACTGGCTATCTTAAGTATACAGGGAAGATCAGTGGAGTAGAAGGAAAATGAGAGGGCAGAGAGGTTTGGGAAAGGAGGAAAAGTGAAAAGTCTTTACGCAGATCATGTTATGTGCACATGGAAGTCTACCACAGGGAACTGCACCTGTATGTATATGTAGAAAGCACCAGTCAGAAATTAACAGATAAATGACCCAAAGAAAGATCAGTAGAGAAAGGAGAATGGGGGCGGGAAGCGAAGGGAGATGGGGGGGTGGGGACTGAATGGAGTAAATCAGATTCCATGCACGTAGGACCTCTTCCAAATCAACCAGTCTCCAACCTCTGCTCTCTGCAACAGTCTTTCTGCACCCCAGTCTCCAACCTCTGCTCTCTGCAAAAGTCTTATTATAATCCAGTATCCAACATCTGCTCTCTGCAACGATCTTTCTGAATCCCAGTCTCCAACGTGTGCTCTCTGCAACAGTCCTTCTACACACCAGTCTCTAAACTCTGCTCTCTGCTACACTCCTTCTGAACCCCAGTCTCCAACCTCATCTCTCTTCAACATTTCTTCTGCACCACAGTCTCCAACCTGTGCTCTCTGTAACTATCCTACTGCACCCCGGTCTCCAAACCATCCCAGTCTCAAAGTCTGCTCCCTGAAACAGTCCTTATACCCCCTAGTCTCCAACCTCTGCTCTCTGCAACAGTCTTTCTGCACCCCAGTCTTCAACCTCTGCTCTCTGCAAAAGTCCTATTATACCCCAGTATCCAACATCTGCTCTCTGCAACGATCTTTCTGAATCCCAGTCTCCAACGTGTGCTCTCTGCAACAGTCCTTCTACACACCAGTCTCCAAACTCTGCTCTCTGCTACACTCCTTCTGCACCCCAGTCTCTAACCTCATCTTTCTTCAACATTTCTTCTGCACCGCAGTATCCAACCTGTGCTCTCTGTAACTATCCTACTGCACCCCGGTCTCCAAACTCTGCTCTCTGTAGAGATCCTTCTGCACCTCAGTCTCCAACCTCTGCTCTCTGTAGAGATCCTTCTGCACCTCAGTCTCCAACCTCTGCTCTCTGCAACGATCCTTCTGCATCCCAGTCTCCAACTTCTGCTCTCTGCAACAGTCCTTCTGCACCCCAGTCTCCAAGCTCTGCTCTCTGTAACAGTCCTTCTGCACACCAGTGTCCAACCTCTGCTCTCTGTAACGATCCTTCTGCACCTCATGTCCAAATTCTGCTCTCTGTAACAGGACTTCTGCACCACAGTCTCCGACCTCTGCTTTCTGTAACAGTTCTTCTGAACCCCAATCTCCAAATTCTGCTCTCTGTAACACTCCTTCTGAACCCCAGTCTCCATTCTCTGCTCTCTGTAAGAATTCTTTGACACCCCTGTCTCCAACCTTTATTCTCTGTAAAAGTCCTTCTGCACCTCAGTATCCAACATCTGCAATCTGTAACGGTCCTTCTGCACCCCAGTCTCCAACCTGTGCTCTCTGTGACAGTCCTTCTGCACCCCAGTCTCCAACATCTGCTCTCTGCAACGATCTTCTTCTATCCAGTCTCTAAACTCTTCTCTCTGTAAAAGTCCTTTTGTATCGCATTCTCCAACCTCTTCTTTTTGTAACGGTCCATCTGCTTCCCAATTGCCAACCTCTGCTTTCTGTAACAGTCTTTCGGGACCCCAGTCTCCAAAATCTTCTCTCTGCAATGATCGTTCTGCACCTCAGTCTCCAACCTCTGCTCTCTGTAAAAGTCCTTCTGCACCTCAGTCTCCAATCTTTGCTCTCTCTAATGGTCCTTCTTCACCCAAGTCTCTAATCTCTGCTCTCTGTAACAATCCTATTGCACCTCTGTCTCTAACGTCTGCTCTCTGTAACAGTCCTTCTGCACCCCAGTCTTCAAACTCTGCTCACTCTAACAGTTCTTCTGTACCATAGTCTTCAACCTCTTCTCTCTATAATGGTACTTCTGCACCCCAAATGCCAACCTCTTTTTTCTGAAACAGTCCTTCTGCACCTCAAACTCCAACCTCTGCTCTCTGTAACAGTCCTTCTAAGCCACAGTCTGAAACCCCTGCTCTCTGCAACAATCTTTCTAAACCCGAGTCTTAAAACTGTGCTATCTGTAACAATCCTTCTGCTCCCCAGTCTCAAACATCTGCTCTCTGTAACAGGTCTTCTGCAACTCAGTTTCCAAAGTCTACTCTCTGCAACAGGACTTCTGCACCCCAGTCTCCAACCTCTGCTCTCTGCAACAATCTTTCTGCATCTTAGTCTCCAATGACTGCTCTCTTTAAGATCCTTCTGCACCCCGTTCTCCAAACTTTGCTCTCTTTAACAGTCATTCTGCACCTCAGTCTCCAACCTCATCTCTCTGCAACGGCCCTTCTGCACCTCAGTATTGAACCTCTGTTCTCTGCAGCAGTCCTTCTGCACCCCAGGCTACAAACTCTGATCTCTGTAACAATCCTTCTGGACCCCAGTCTCCAAACTCTAATTTCCGTATCAGTTATACTGCACCCCAGTCTGAAACCTCTGCTCTCTGTAACAGTCCTTCTGCACCTCAGTCTCCAACCACTGCTCTCCTCAAAAGTCCTTCTGCATCCCAGTCTCAAATCTCTGCTCTGTGCAAAAGTCCTTTTACACACCAGTCTCTAACATCTGCTCTCTGCAACGATCCTTCTGCATCCCAGTCTCCAAAGTCTGCTCTCTGCAACAGTCCTTCTACACCCTAGTCTCAAATCTCTGCTCTCTGCTACAGTCCTTGTGCACCCCAGTCTCCAACCTCTGCTCTCTTCAACATTTCTTCTGCACCCCAGGCTTCAATCTGTGCAATCTGTAACTATCCTACTGCACCCCGGTCTCCAAACTCTGCTCTCTTTAGCGATCCTTCTGCACCTCAGTCTCCAACCTCTGCTCTCTGCAACGTTCCTTCTGCATCCCAGTCTCCAACGTTTTTTCTCTGCAACAGTCCTTCTTACCCCAGTCTCCAGCTTCTGCTCTCTGTAACATCCTTCTCCACCCCAGGTTCCAAACTCTGCTCTAGGTGACATTCCTTCTGCACCCCAGTCTTCACCCTCTGCTCTTTGTAACAGTACTTCTGTACCACAGTCTCCAATATCTCCTCAGTGCAACATTTCTTCTTCACCCCAGTCTCCAAACTCTGCTCTCTGTAACGATCCTTCTGCACCTCAGTCTCCAACCTCTGCTTTCTGCAACGATCCTTCTGCACCACGGTTTCCAAAGTCTGTACTCTGTTACAGTCCTTCTACACCTAGTCTCCAAACTCTTCTCTCTTTACCAATCTTTCTGCACCTCAGTCTCCAAACTCTGCCCTCTGTAACAGTCCTTCTGCACCTCAGTCTCCAACCTCTGCTCTCTGTAAAAGGCTTACTGCACCCCAGTCTCCAACCTCTTTTCTCTGCAACGATCCTTCTGAAAATCAGTCTCCAACCTCTGCTCTCTGCAATAGTTCTTCTGCATCCCAGTCTCCAGACTCTGCTCTCTGTAAGATCCTTTTGCATCCCTTTCTACAACCTCTCCTCTCTGTAACAGTCCTTCTGCACCCCAGTATCCAAACTCTGCTCTCTGTAATGGTCCTTCTGTACCGCAGTCTCCACCATCTGCTCTCTGTATCAATACTTCTGCAATTCAGTCTTTAATTTCTGCTCTCTGTAACAGTCCTTCTTCAACCTAGTCTCCAGCATCTGCTCTCTACAACGGTCCTTCTGCACCAAAGTCTCCAATCTCTGCTCTCTCTAACAGTCCTTCTTACCGCAGTCTCCAAACTCTTCTCTCTATAATCGTCTTTCTGCACCCCAATTGTAAACCTCTCCTTTCTGTAACAGTCCTTCTGCACCTCAGATTCCAACTTCTGCTCTCTGTAACAGTCCTTCTAATTCTCAGTCTGAAACCTCTGCTGTCTGAAACAATCCTTCTGCACCCTAGTCTCCATCCTCTGCTCTCTGTAACAGGTCTTCTGCACCCCATTTTCCAACCTCTTCTCTCTGCAACAATCCTTTTGCACCTCAGTCTCCAACTTCTGCTCTCTGCAACAGTCCTTCTAAACCGCAGTCTCCAACCTCTGCTCTCTGCAATGATCCTTCTGCATCCCAGTCTCCAACAACTGCTTTCTGCAACACTCCTTTTGCACCCCAGTCTCCAACCTCTGCTCTCTGCAACATTTCTTCTGCACCCACGTCTCCAACCTGTTCTCTCTGTAACTGTCCTGCTGCACCCCAGTCTCCAACCTCTGCTCTCTGTAGCGATCCTTCTGTACCTCATTCTCCAAACTCTGGTCTCTGCAACAATCCTTTTGCACCCCAGTCTCCGTTCTCTGCTCTCTGTAAGAATCTTTTTACACCCCAGTCTCCAACCTCTCTTCTCTGTAAAAGTCCTTCTGCACCTCAGTCTCCAAGTTCTGCAATCTGTAACAGTCCTTCTGCACGCCAGTCTCAAACCTCTGTACTCAGAAATGATCTTTCTGCACCTCAGTCTCCAACCTCTGCTCTCTTTAATAGTCCTTCTGCACCCCAGTCTTCAACATCTGCTCTCTGCTACGATCCTTCTTCTCCCCAGGCTCCAACCTCTGCTCTCTGCAACGGTCCTTCTACATCCCAGTTTCTAAAATCTTCTCTCTGTAACAGTCCTTCTGCACCTCAGTTTCCAAACTGCTCTCTGAAACAGTCCTTCTGCACCCCTGTCTCCAACCTCTGCTCTAGTAAGAGTTCTTCTGCACCCCAATCTCCAAACTCTGCTCTCAGTAACACTCCTTCTACAGCCTGGCCTCCATCCTTTACTCTGTAAAAGTCCTTCTGCACCTCAGTCTCCAACCTCTACTCTCTGTAGAGTCCTTCTGCAACCCATTCTCCAAACGCTGCTCTCTGTAAGAGTCTTCTGCACCCCAGTCTCCAAACTCTTCTCTCTGTAACAGGCCTTCTGCACCCCAGTCTTCAAACTCTGCTCTGTGTAATAGGCCTTCTGCACCCCAGTCTCCAACATCTTCTCTCTGCAAAGATCCTTCTTCTACCCAGTCTCCAAACTCTGCTCTCTATAAAAGTCCTTTTGTATCGCAGTCTCCAACCTCTTTTCTTTGTAACGGTCCATCTGCTCCCCAATTGCCATACTGTGCTTTCTGTAACAGTCCTTCTGCAACCCAATCTCCAATCTCTTCTCTCTGCAACGATCTTTCTGCACCTCAGTCTCCAAATCTGCTCTCTGTAACAATCCTTCTGCACCTCTGTCCCCAACGTCTGCTCTCTGTAATAGTCCTTCTGCACCCCAGTCTCCCACATCTGATCTCTTCAACGGTCCATCTGCACCCCAGTCTCCAAACTCTGCTCTCTGTAACAGTCCTTTTGTACGAAAGTCTCCAACCTCTT
Source organism: Ictidomys tridecemlineatus (assembly GCF_052094955.1). Taxonomy (NCBI): domain Eukaryota; kingdom Metazoa; phylum Chordata; class Mammalia; order Rodentia; family Sciuridae; genus Ictidomys; species Ictidomys tridecemlineatus. The sequence continues at coordinate 44,769 of NW_027522575.1, forward strand.
TCTCTCTATAATGGTCCTTCTGCACCCAAATTTCCAATCTCTACTCTCTGTAACAGTCCTTCTGAGCCTCAGTCTGAAACTTCTACTCTCTGCAATAATCCTTCTAAAACAACAGTCTCCAAACTGTGCCATCAGTATCAATCTTTCTGCACCCCAGTCTCCAACATCTGCTCTCTGTAACAGGTTTTCTGCAACACAGTCTCTAAACTCTGTACTCTGTAACAGGCCTTCTGCACCCCAGTCTCCAACCTCTGCTCTCTGCAAAAGTCCTTCTACACCCCAGTCTCCAACCTCTGCTCTCTGCAAAAATCCTTCTGCATCTCTGTCTCCAAACTCTGCTCTCTGTAAGATCCTTCTGCACACCGTTATCCAAACTTTGCTCTCTGTAACAGTCATTCTGCACCTCAGTCTCAAACCTCATCACTCTGCAACGGCCCTTGTGCACCCCAGTATCCAACCTCTGTTCTCTGCAGCTGTCTTTCTGCACCCCAGTCTCCAAACTCTACTTTCAGTATCAGTTATTTTGCACCCCAGTCTAAAACCTCTTCTCTCTGTAACAGTCCTTCTGCACCCCAGTCTCCAACCTCTGATCTCTGCTGCAGTCCTTCTGCACCCCAGTCTCCAACCTCAGCTCTCTGCTACATTTCTTCTGCACCCCAGTCTCCAGCCTGTTTTTTCTGAAACTATCCTACTGAACCCCAGTCCTCAAACTCTGCTCTCTGTAGCGATCCTTCTGCACCTCAGTCTTCAACCTCTGCTCTCTGCAATGATCCTTCTGCATCTCAGTCTCCCACATCTGCTCTCTGAAACGGTCCTTCTGCACCCCAGTCTCCAACGCCTGCTCTCTGTAAGGATCCTTCTGAACCTCAGTCTCCAACCAATGCTCTCTGTAACAGGCATTGTGAACACCAGTCTCCAAGCTATACTCTCTGTAACATTCCTTCTGCACCCGAATCAAACCTCTGCACTCTGTAACAATCCTTCTGAACACCAGTCTAAAAACTCTGCTCTCTTTAACAGTTCTTCTCAACCAGAATCTCCAAACTCTGCTCTCTGTAACACTCCTTATGCACCCGAGTCTCCATCCTCTGCTCTCTGTAAGAATCCTTCTGCACCCAGTCTCCAATATCTGCTCTCTACATCGGTCCTTCTGCACCAAAGTCTCCAATCTCTGCTCTCTCTAACAGTCCTTCTGTACCGCAGTCTCCAAACTCTTCTCTCTATAACGGTCCTTCTGCACCCTAATTTTCAACCTCTGCTCTCTGTAACAGTCCTTCTAAGCCTCAATCTGAACTTCTGCTCTCTAGAACAATCCTTCTAAACCCCAGTCTCCAAACTGTGCTATCTGTAACAATCCTTCTGCACCCCAGTCCCCAAGGTCTGCTCTCTGTAACAGGTTTTCTGCAACACAGTCTCCAAACTCTGCTCTCTGTAATAGGCTTTCTGCAACCCAGTCTCCAACCTCTGCTCTCTGCAAAAGTTCTTCTACATCCCAGTCTCTAACCTCTGCTCTCTGCAACGATCCTTCTGCATCCCAGTCTCCAATGTCTGCTCTCTGTAAGATCATTCTGCACCCCATTCTCCAATCTTTGCTCTCTGTAACAGTCATTCTGTACCTCAGTCTTCATGCTTATCTCTCTGCAAAGGCCCTTGTGCACTCCAGTATCCAACTTCTGTTCTCTGCAGCTTTCCTTCTGCACCCCAGTCTAAAACCTCTTCTCTCTGTAACAGTCTGCTCTCCACAAGAGTCATTCTGCACCCCAGTCTCCAAACTCTAACCTATGTGTAACAGTCCTTCTGCACCCAGGTTACCAACATCTGCTCTCTACTACAGTACTTCTGCACACCAGTCTTCAATCACTGCTCTCTGTAACAGTCCTCCGGTACTGCAGTATCCAACTTTTGCTTTCTGTAACAATCTTACTGCACCCCAGATTCCAGTCGCTGCTTTCTGTATCAGTCCTTCTGTACCCCAGTTTCCAAACTCTGCTCTCTGTAAGAGTCCTTCTGCACCTCAGTCTTCAACCTCTCATCTCTGCAACAGTCCTTCTGCAACTCAGTCTCCAAATTCTGCTCTCTGTAAAATCTCTCTGCACCCCTGTATTTAAACTCTGCTCTCTGAAACAGTCCTTGTGAACCCGAGTCTCCAAACTCTGCTCTCTGTAACAGGACTTCCGCACCTCAGTCTCCAAACTCTGCTCTTTCAACAGTCCTTCTGCACCGCAGACTCCACCCTCTGCTTTCTACAACAGTCCTTCTAAACCCTAGTTACCAAAATCTGATCTCTGCAACAGTCCTTCTGCACGCCATTCTCCAACATCTGCTCCCTGCAACAGTCATTCTGCACCTCAGTCTGAAAACTCTGCTCTCTGCAACGACCCTTCTGCACCCCAGTCTCCTACCTCTGCTCCCTGTAACAGTCCTTCTGCACTTCGGTCTCCCAACTCTGCCCTCTGTTTGATCCTTCTGCATGTCAACTATAAACTCTGCACTCTGTAACAGTCCATCTGCACAAAAGTCTCCAAACTCTGCTCTCTGTAACAGGACTTCTGCAATGCAGTCTCCAACCTCTCCTCTGTGTAACAGGCCTTTTGCACCCAGTCTCCAACTTCTTCTCTCTGCAACGATTCTTCTCAACCCAAGTCTTTAACATCTACTCTCTTCAACAGTCTTTTTGCACCCCAGTCTCCAAATCTGCTCTCTGTAAGATCCATCTGAACCCCATTCTCCTACCTCTGCTCTCTGTAACAGTCCTTCTGCACCCAAATCTCAAAACTCTGCTCTCTGTAACAGTCCTTCTGCCCCCCAGTCTCCAAACTCTGCTCTCCATAACAGTCCTTCTGCACCTCATTCTCCAACCTATTCTCTCTGCAATAGTCTTTTTGCTTCCCAGTCTCCGAGATCTGCTCTCTGTAACAGTCCTTCTGAACCGCAGTGTCCAACCTCTACTCTCTGTTTCGGTTCTTCTACACCCCTGTCTCCAAACTATGCTTTCTGTATCAGCCTGTCTGAACCCAGTCTCCAACCTCTGTTCTCTGTATCCATATTTCTGCACCTCAGTCTCCAACTTGTGCTCTCTGTAAGAGTCTTTCTGCATCCCAGTTTCCAACCTCTGCTCTCGGTAACAGTTCTAAACCACAGTCTCCATACTCTGCTCTCTCTAAGGGTCCTTCTGCACGCCAATTTCCAACCTCTGCTTCCTGTAACAGTCCTTCTACACCTCAGTCTCCAAACTCTGCTCTCTGTAATAGTCCTTCTACACCTCAGTATCCAACCTCTGCTCCCTGTAAAAGTCCTTCTGCACCTCAGTCTGAACCTCTGCTCTCTGCATGATCCTTCTGCACCCAGTCTCCAACCATTGCTCTCTGTAAAAGTACACCTGCACATCAGTCTCTAACCTCTGCTCTCTGTAAGATTCTTCAGCAACCCAGTCTCCAAACTCTGGACTCTATAACAGTCCTTCTGCACCCCTGTATCCAACCTCTCTTCTCTGTAACAGGCCTTCTGCATGCCAGTCTCCATACTCTGCTCTTTGTAGCAGGCCTTCTGCACCCCAGTCTCCAAACTGTGCTCGCTGCAATGATCCTTCTGCATCCCAATCTCCAACCTCTCCTCTCTGCAATGATCCTACTGCACCCCAGGCTCCAACCTCTTATCTTTGCAACAGTCCTTCTGCACCTCAGTCTGTAACTTCTGCTCTCTGTAAGATCCTTCTGCACCCCAGTCTCCAAGCTCTCTTCTATGTAACAAGACTTCTGCACCTCAGTCTCAAAACTCTTCTCTCTGCAACAGTCCTTCTGCACTCCAGTCTCTAAAATCTGCTCTCTGCAACATTCCTTCTGCACCCCAGTCTTCCACATCTGCTCTCTGCAACACTCCTTCTGCACCCCAGTCTCCAAACTCTGCAATCTGCAACAGTCCTTCTGCTCCCCAGTCTCGGAGATCTGTTCTCTGTAACAGCCCTTCTGTTTCGCAGTCTCCAACCTCTGCTCTTTGTAAAGGTCCTTCTGCACCCCAGTCTCCAACCTCTGTTCTATGTAACAAGACTTCTGCACCTCAGTCTCAAAACTCTTCTCTCTGCAACAGTCCTTCTGCACCCCAGTCTCTAAATTCTGCTCTCTGCAACAGTCCTTCTGTACTGCATTCTCCAAACTCTACTCTCTGTAACGTTCTTTCTGCACCCCATACTAGAGTCTCTGCTTTCTGTATCAGTCCTTCTGCAGCCCAGTCTTTAACTTCTGCTCTATGTGTCCTACTGCTCCTTCATCTCCAACCTCTGCTCTCTGCAACAGTCTTTCTGCACCCTAGTCTTCAACCTCTGCTCTCTGCAACAGTCCTTCTGCACTTCAGTCTCCAACCTCTGCTCTCTGCAACAGTCCTTCTGCACCCCAGTTTCCAAACTCTGCTCTCTGTTACAATCCTTCTCCACCTCAGTCTGCAAACTCTGTTCTCTGAAACGGTCCTTCTACACCCCATTCTCCAACATCTGCTCTCTGGAACAGTCCTTCTACACCCCAGTCTCCATCATCTGGTCTCTGCAACAGTCCTTCTGCACCACAGTCTGAAAACTCTGCTGTCTGAAACGAACCTCCTGCACCCCAGTCTCCTAAATCTGCTGTCTGTTACAATCCTTCTGCACCTCAGTCTCCATAATCTGCTCTGTGTATGATCCATCTGAACCCCAGTCTCCCACATCTGCTCTCTGTAACAGTAATTCTTCACCTCAATCTCCAACCTCTGGTCTCTGCAACAGCCTTCTGCACCCCAGTCTGCAAACTATGCTATCTGCAACGATCTTTCTGGACCCCAGTCTCCAATGTCTGCTCTCTGCAACAGTCCTTCTTCACCACATTCTCCAACCTCTGCTCTCTGTAAGAACTTTTTGCACTCCAGTTTTTAAACTCTGCTCTTTCTAACATTCCTTCTCCACCCTAGTCGCCAACCTCTGCTTTCTGCAAGGTTTCTGTGGCACCCCAGTCTCCAAACTCTTTCCTCTGCAACAGTCCTTCTGCTCCCCAGTCTCCAATATTTGCTCTCTGTAACAGTCCTTCTGTACCACATTCACCAAACTCTGCTCTCTGTAACGATCCTTCTGCACCCCAGTCTTAAACCTCTGCTTTCTGTATCAGTCTTTCTGAACCCCAGTTTCCAACCTCTGCTCTTTGTGTCTATCCTTCTTCACCTCAGTCTCCAACCTGTGCTTTCTGTAACAGTCCTTCTGCACCCAAGTTTCCAACCTCTTCTCTCTGTAACGGTCCTTCTGCACCCCAATTTCCAACCTCTGTTTTCTGTTTTTCTGCACCTCAGTCTCCAAACTCTGCTCTCCTTAACACTCCTTCTACACCTCAGTCTCCAAGCTCTGCTCTCTGTAACAGTACTTCTGCACCTCAGTCTGAAACCTCTCCTCTCCACGATCTTTCTGCACCCCAGTCTCCAACCACTGCTCTCTGTAACATTCCACCTGCACCTTAGTCTCCAACCTCTGCTCTCTGTAAGATCCTTCAGCAACCCTTTCTTCAAAATCTGCTCTCTGTATCAGTCCTTCTGTACCGAAGTCTCCAACCTCTCATCTCTCTATTAGGCCTTCTGCACGCCAGTCTCCGAATCTGCTCTATTTAGCAGGCTTTCTGCACGCATGTCTCCAACCTCTGCTATCTGCTACGATCCTTACGCACCCCAGTCTTTAACCTCTGCTCTCTGCAATGATCCCACTGCACCCCAGTCTCCAACGTCTCGTCTCTACAACAGTCCTTCTGCACCTATCTCTCCAAATTCTGCTCTCTGTAAGATCCTTCTGCACCGCTGTCTCCAACTTCGGCTCTCTATAACAGTCCTTCTTCACCCCAGTCTCCAACCTCTGCTTTCTGCAACAGTTCTTTGGCAGCCCAGTCTCCAAACTTTGCTCTTTGTAACAGTCCTCCTGTACTGCAGAATCCAACCTCTGCTCTCTTAACGGTCTTTCTGCACCCCAGACTCCAATCTCTGCTTTCTGTATCAGTCTTTCTGCAACCCAGTCTCCCACCTCTTCTCTCTATAACAGTCCTTCTGCACCCCAGTCTCCAAAGTCCACTCTCTGCAACAGTCCTTCTGCACCCCAGTCTCCAACCTCTGCTCTCTGTAACAATCCTTCTGCACCTCAGTCTCCAAACTCTGTTCTCTGCAACGTTACCTCTGCACCTCATTCTCCAACATCTACTCTCTGTAACAGTCTTTCTGCACCTGATTCTTCAACCTCTGCTCTCTGTAGGATCCTTCTCCAACCCAGTCTCCAAACTCTGCTCTCTGTAACAGTCCTTCTACACACCAGTCTCCAACCTCTGCTCTCTGCACCCATCCTTCTTCACCCCAGTCTCCAACATCTGCTCTCTGCTACAATCCTTCTGCACACTATTTTCCAACATCTGCTCTCTGCAACAGTCCTTCAGCAACTCATTCTAAAAACTCTGCTCTCTTCAACGATCCTTCTGGAACTCAGTCTCCTACCTCTGCTTTCTGTAAGACCCTTCTGAAACCCAGTCTCCAAACTCTGCTCTCTGTAACAGTCCTTCTGCAGAATAGTTATCAACCTCTGCTCTCTTTAACAGGAATTTTACAACCCAGTCTCGAACCTCTGCTCTCTGTAACAGGCCTTCAGAACCCCAGTCTCCAACCTCTTCTCTCTGTAATAATTTTTCTCCACCCAAGTCTCCAACCTCTGCTCTCGGCAAAAGTCCTGCACCCTAGTCACCAAACACTGCTCTCTGTAAGTTCCTTATGCACTCCAGTCTCCAACCTCTTCTCTCTGCTACAATTCTTTTCCATCCCAGTCTCCAACATCTGCACTCTGCAACAGTCCTTTTACACCCCAGTCTCTAAACTCTGCTCTCTGTAAGATCCATCTGAACCCCAGTCTCCAACCTCTGCTCTCTGTAACAGTCATTCTTCACACCAGTCTCGAAACTCTGCTCTCTGTAACTATCCTTCTGTACCTCAGTCTCGAAACTCTGCTCTCTGTAACAGTCAATCTGAACCTCAGTCTCTAAAATCTGCTCTATGTAACGATCCTTCTGGACCCCAGTCTCCAACTTCTGCTCTCAGCAACAGTCCTTCTGCACCACAGTCTCCAACCTCTGCTCTTTGTAAGATCCTTCTGCACTCCAGTTTCTAAACTCTGTTCTCTGTAACATTTCTGCTCCACCCCAGTATCCAACTTCTGTCCTCTGCAACAGTCCTTCTGCTCCCCAGTCTCCGAGATCTGCTCTGTGTAACAGTCCTTCTGTACCGCAGTCTCCAAACTCTGCTCTCTATAACACTGCTTCTATAGCTCAGCCTCCAACCTCTGCTCTCTGTAACAGTCCGTCTGCACCCCAGTCTCCAACCTCTGCTATTGGTAAAAGTAATAGACCGAAGTCTTCAACCTCTGCTTTTTTAATGGTCCTTCTGCATTCCAATTTCCAAACTCTGCTTCCTGTAAAAGTCCTTTTGCACCTGAATCTCTAAACTCTGCTTTCTGTAACAGTCTTTCTACACCCCAGTCTCCAACCTTTGCTCTCTGCAACAGTCCTTCTGCACCCCAGTCTCCAACATATGCTCTCTGCAACAGTCCTTTTGTACCTCAGTCTGAAAATTCTGCTGTCTGGAACGAACCTTCTGCACCCCGGTGTCCTACCTCTGCTGTCTGTAACAGTCCATCTACACCTCAGTCTCCAACCTCTGCTCTCCGCAACAGTTCTTCTGAACCCCAGTCTCCAAACTCTGCTCTCTGCAACAGTCCTTCGGCACCCTAGTTACCAACATCAGCTCTCTTTTACAAACCTTCTGCAACCCAGTCTCCAACCTCAGCTCTCTGTAGCGATCCTTCTGCACCTCAGTCTCCAACCTCTGCTCTCTGCAACGATCCTTCTGCACCCAGTGTGCAACGTCTGTTCTCTGCAACAGTCCTTCTCACCCCAGTCTCCAGGCTCTGCTCTCTGTAACACCCTTCTGCACCCCAGTTTTGAAACTCTCCTCTAGGTGACATTCCTTTGGCACCACAGTCTCCACCCGCTGCTCTTTGTAACAGTACTTCTGTACCGCAGTCTCCAATCTCTGCTCACTGCAACATTTCTTCTGCACCTTAGTCTCCAAACTGTGCTCTCTGTAACTGTCTTTCTGCACCTCAGTCTCCAACCTCTGCTCTCTGTAAGATCCTTCAACAACCCAGGATCTAAACTCTGCTATCTATAACAGTCCTTCTGCACCCCAGTCTCCAACCTCTCCTCTCTGTAACAGGCATTCTGCACGCCAGTCTCCAAACTCTGCTCTCTGTAGAAGGCCTTCTGCACCCCAGTCTCCAACCTCTGCTCTCTGCAAAGAACCTACTGCACATCAGTCTCAAACCTCTGCTCTCTGCAACACTCGTTCTGAACCTCAGTCTCCAATGTCTTCTCTCTGTAATATCCTTCTGCACCCCTGTCTTCAAGCTCTGCTCCTTGTAACGATCCTTCTTCACCCCAGTCTCCAAATTCTGCTCTATGTAAAAGGACTTCTTCACCTCAGTCTCCAATATCTACTCTCTGCAACAGTCCTTCTGCACCCCAGTCTCCAAACTCTGCTCTCTGAAACAGTCTTTCTGTACTGCATTCTCTAACCTCTGCTCTCTGTAACGGTATTTTTGCACCCCATAATCCAAACTCTGCTTTCTGCACCAGTCCTTCTGAACCCCAGTCTCCAACATCTGCTCTCTCTACGAGTCTTTCTGCACCCCAGTCTCCAACCTCTGCTCTATGTAACAGTCCTTCTGCACCTAAGTATCCAACCTCTGCTTTCTACAACAGTCCTTCTGCACTCCAGTCTCCAACCTCATCTCCCTGCAACAGTCCTTCTGCACCCCAGTCTCCAAACTCTGCTCTCTGTAAAATGCCTTATGCACTCCAGTCTCCATCCTCTTCTCTCTGCAACGATTCGTCTCCACCCAAGTCTCCTACATCTGCTCTCTGCAGCAGTCCGATTGCACCCCAATCTCCAAACTCTGCTTTCTGTAAGATTCATCTGAACTCCAGTCTCCAACGTCTGCTCTATGCAACAGACCTTCTGCACCCCAGTCTTCAAACTCTGCTCTCTTCAACAGTTCTTCTGTATAGCAGTCTCTAAACTCTGCTCTCTGTAACAGTCTTTCTGCACCCCATAATCCAATCTCTGCTTTCTGCATCAGTCCTTCTGCACCCCAGTCTCCAACATCTACTCTCTCTACGAGTCTTTCTGCACCTCAGTCTTCAACCTTTGCTTTTGGCAACAGTACTTCTGCTCCCCAGTCTCCAACCTCTTCTCTCTGCAACAGTCCTTCTGCACCCCAGTCTCCAACATCTGCTCTCTGCAACAGTCCTTCTACACCCCAGTCTCCAACGTCTGTTCTCTTCAACAGTACTTCTGCATCATAGTCTCCAAAATCTGATCTCTTTAAGTTCTTTCTGCTCTCCAGTTTCCAAAATCTGCTCTCTCTAACATTCCTTCTCCACTGCAGTCTCCACCCTCTGCTTTCTGCGAGGGTCCTGTGGCACCCCAGTCTCCAACGTCTGTCCTCTGTAACAATCCTTCTGCTCCCCAGTCTCCAACATCTTCTCTCTGTAACAGTCTTTATGTACCGCAGTCTCCAAACTCTGTTCTCTGTAACGGTCCTTCTGCAACCCAGTCTCCAAACTCTGCTTTTTGAATCAGTCCTTCTGAACCCCAGTCTCCAACCACTGCTCTCCGTATCTATCCTTCTGCACCTCAGTCTCCAACCTGTGCTTTCTGTAACACTCCTTCTGCACCCCAGTCTCCAAACTCTGGTATCTGTAACAGTCATTCTATACTGCAGTCTCCAAACTCTGCTCTCTGTAACGGTCCTTCTGCACCCCAATTTCCAACCTCTGCTTTCTGTAACAGTCCTTTTGCTCCTCAGTGTCTAAACTCTGCTCTCTGTAACAGTCTTTCTACACCTCAGTCTCCAACCTTTGCTCTCTGTAACAGTACTTCTGCACCTCAGTCTGAATCCTCTCCTCTCCACGATTCTTCTGCACCCCAGTCTCCAACCACTGCTCTCTGTAACAGTCCACGTGCACCTCAGTCTTCAACCCCTGCTTTCGGTAAGTTCCTTCAGAAAACCAGTCTCCAAACTCTGCTCTCTGTAAAAGTCCTTCTGCATCCCAGTCTCCAACCTCTCCTCTCTGTAGCAGGCATTCTGCAAGCCAGTCTCAAAACTCTGCTCTCTATAGTGGGCCTTCTGCACGCCAGTCTCCAACCTCTGCTCTCTGCAATGATCCTACTGCACCCCAGTCTCCAAACTCTGCTCTCTGTAACAGTCCTTCTGCACCACAGTCTCCAAAGTCTACTCACTGCAACAGTCGTTCTGCACCCCAGTCTCCAAACTCTGCTCTCTGCAACACTAATTCTGCAACCCAGTCTCCAACCTCTGCTCTCTGAAACGATCCTTCTTCACCTCAGTCTCAAAACTCTGTCCTCTGCAATGTTCCTCCTGCACGTCAGTCTCTAAATCTTTACTCTCTCTAATAGTTCTTCTGCACCTCATTCCTCAAATTCTGCTCTCTGTAGGATCCTTCTCCAACCCAGTCTCTAAACTCTGCTCTCTGTAACAGTCCTTCTGCACCACAGTCTCCAAAGTCTACTCGCTGCAACAGTCCTTCTGCACCCCAGTCTCCTACCTCTGCTCTCTGCATCACTCCTTCTGCAACCCAGTCTACAACCTCTGCTCTCTGAAACAATCCTTCTTCACCTCAGTCTCAAAACTCTGTCCTCTGCAACGTTCCTCCTGCACCTCAGTCTCTAAATCTCTACTCTCTCTAACAGTTCTTCTGCACCTCATTCCCCAACCTCTGCTCTCTGTAGGATTATTCTCCAACCCAGTCTCTAAACTCTGCTCTCTGTAACAGTCCTTCTGCATATTAGTCTCCAAACTCTGCTCTCTGCACTGATCCTTGTTCAAACCAGTCTCCAAACTCTGCTCTCTGTAACAGTCCTTCTGAACCCCAGTCTCCAACATTTGCTCTCTGCAACAGTCCTTCTGCAACTCAGTCTGAAAACTCTGCTCTCTGCAACAATCCTTCTGCACCTCAGTCTCCTACCTCTGCTCTCTGTAAGACCCTTCTTCATCCCAGTCTTCAAACTCTGCTCTCTGTAACAGTCTTTCTACACAACAGTTTCCAACCTCTTCTCTCTGTAAGAGAAATTCTGCAACCCAGTCTAAAACCTCTGCTCTCTGTAAAAGGCCTTCTGAAACCCAGTCTCCAACCACTTCTCTCTGCAATGATTCTTCTCCACAACAGTCTCAAACCTCTGCTCTCGGCAAAAGTCTTTCTGCATCCTTGTCTCCAACCTCTGCTCTCTGTAAGATCCTTATGCACTCCAGTCTCCAACCTCTCTTATCTGTAAAAATACTTCTGCAATCCAGTCTCCAACATCTGCTCTCTGCAACAGTTCTTATGCACCGCAGTCTGAAAATTCTGTTTTCTGCAACGACATTTCTGCACCCCAGTCTCCATCTTCTGCTCTCTTTAACAGTCTTTCTGCACCTCTGTCTCCCAACTCTGCTCTTTTCAGATCCTTCTGCAACCCAGTCTTTAAACTCTGCACTCTGTAACAGTCCTTCTGCACAAAAGTCTCCAAACTCTGCTCTCTGTAACAGTCCTTCTTCACCTCAGTCTCAAACCTCTACTCTCTGTAACAGTCCTTCTGTACCTCAGTCTGAAACCTCTGCTCTCTGCATGATTCTTCTGCACCCAGTCTCCAACCACTGCTCTCTGTAACAGTCGACCTACACCTCAGTAACCAAACTCTGCTCTTTGATAGATCCTTCAGCAACCCAGTCTCCTAACACTGCTCTCTATAACAGTCTTTCTGCACCCCACTCTCCAACCTCTCCTCTTTGTAGCAGGCCTTCTGCACGCCAGTCTCCAAACTCTGCTTTCTGCAACGATATTTCTGCACCCCAGTCTCCAACCACTGCTCTCTGAAATGATCCTACTGCACCCCAGTCTCCAACCTCTGATCTCTGTAACAGTACTTTTGCACCTTAATCTCCAACTTCTGTTCTATTTAAGATCCTTCTGCACCCGTGTCTCCAAGCTCTGCTCCTTGCAATGATCCTTCTGCACCCCAGTCTCCAAACTCTTCTCTATGTAAAAGAAATTCTGCACCTCAGACTCCAATCTCTGCTCTCTGCAACAGTCCTTCTGAACTGCAGGCTCCAACTTCTGCTCTCTGTAACGGTCTTTCTGCACCACAGACTCCAATTTCTTCTTTCTGTATCAGTCCTTCTGCACCCAAGTCTCCAACTCCTGCTCTCTCTAAGAGTCCTTCTGCACCTCAGTCTTCATTCTCTGCTCTCTGCCACAGTCCTTCTGCAACCCAGTCTCCAACCTCTGCTCTCTGCAACAGACCTTCTGCACCCCAGTCTCCAGCCTCTGCTCTCTGCAACAGTTCTTCTGCACCAAAGTCTTTAACCTCTGCTCTATGTAACAGGACTTCTGCACCTGAGTCTCAAACCGCTGCTCTCTGCAACAATCCTTCTGCACTCCAGTTTTCAACCTCTGCTGTCTGCAAGAGACATTCTGCACCCCAGTCTCCAACCTCTGCTCTCTGCAACAGTCCTTCTGCAACACAGTCTCCAATATCTTCTCTCTTTAAGATTCTTCTGCACTCCAGTTTCCAAACTCTTCTCTCTGTACCATTCCTTCTCCAACCCAGTCTTTAACCTCTGCTTTCTGCAAGTCTCCAACAGCACTCCAGTCTCCAACCTCTGTCCTCTTCAACAGTCCTTCTGCACCCCATTCTCCAAACTCTGCTTTCTGTATTAGTCCTTCTGAAGCCCAGTCTCAAACCTCTGTTCTCTGTATCTATCTTTCTGCACCTCAGTCTCCCACCTGTTCTCTCTGTAACATTCCTTCTGCACCCCAGTCTCCAACCTCTGCTCTCTGTGAAAGTTTTTCTATACTGCAGTCTCCAAATTCTGGTCTCTGTAATGGTCCTTCTGCACCCCAATTTTCAAACTCTGCTTAGTATAACATTCTCTCTGCACCTAAGTCTCCAACCTTTCCTCTCTGTAACAGTCCTTCTGCACCTCAGTATGACACCTCTGCTCTCTGCACGATTTTTCTGCAACCAAGTTTTCAACCAATACTCTCTTCACCAGTCCTTCTGCACCCCAGTCTCAAAACTCTGATTTCTGCAACAGTCCTTCTTCCCCTCAGTCTCCAGCTTCTGCTCTCTGTAAGACGCTTCTGCATCCCTGTATCCAACCTCTGCTCTCTGTAATAGTCCTTCTGCACCAGAGTCTTTAATATCTGCTCTCTGTAGCAGGACTTCCACACCTCAGTCTCCAACCTCTGCTCTCTGCAACAGTCCTTCTGCACCTCAGTCTCCAAACTCTTCTCACTACAACAGTCCTTCTGCACCCTAGTTACCAACATCTGCTCTCTGCAACAGACCTTCTGCACCCCAGTCTTCAACATCTGCTCTCTGCAACAGTCATTCTGCACCTCAGTCTGAAAACTCTTCTCTCTGCACCGACCCTTCTACACCCCAGTATCCTACCTCTGCTCTCTATAACAGTCCTTCTGCACCTCAGTCTTCTAACTGTGCTGTCTGTTTGATCCTTTTGCAACCCAGTCTTTAAATTCTGAACTCTGTAAACTCCTTCTGCACAACAGTCTCCAACCTCTACTCTCTGTAACAGGACTTCTGTAACCCAGTCTCCAAACTCTGCTCTCTGTAAAAGGCCTTCTGCACTCCAGTCTCCAACCTCTTCTCTCTGCAACGATTCTTCTCCATCCAAGTCTCCTACACCTGCTCTCTGCAACAGTCCGTTTGCACCCCAGTCTCCAAACTCTGCTTTTTGTAAGATTCATCTGAACCCCAGTCTCCAACCTCTGCTCTCTGCAACAGTCCTTCTGCACCCCAGGCTCCAAACTCTGCTCTATTCAACTGTCCTTCTGTACTGCAGTCTCTAACCTCTGCACTCTGTAATGGTCTTTCTGCACCCCATAATCCAATCTCTGCTTTCTGAATCAGTCCTTCTTCACCCCAGTCTCCAAAATCTGCTCTCTCTACGAGTCCTTCTGCACCTCAGTCTCCAACCTCTACTTTCAGCAACAGTACTTCTTCTCCCCAGTCTCCAACCTCTGCTCTATGTAACATCATTCTGCACCTCAGTCTCCAACCTCTGCTTTCTACAACAGTCCTTCTGCACTCCAGTCTCCAACCTCTTCTATCTGCAACAGTCCTTCTGCACCCCAGTCTCCAACATATGCTCTCTGCAACAGTTTTTCTACACCCCAGTCTCCAAACTCTGCTCTCTGCAAGAATCGTTCTGGACCCCAATCTCCACTGTCTGTTCTCTTCAACAGTACTTTTGCACCACAGTCAACAAAATCTGCTCTCTTTAAGATCTTTTTGCTCTCCAGTTTCCAAAATCTACTCTCTCTAACATTCCTTCTCTACTGCAGTCTCCACCCTCTGCTTTCTGCGAGGGTCCTGCGGCACCCCAGTCTCCAATGTCTGTCCTCTGTAACACTCCTTCTGCTCCCCAGTCTCCAACATCTGCTCTCTGTAACAGTCCTTATGTACCGCAGTCTCCAAACTCTGTTCTCTGTAATGGTCCTTCTGCAACCCAGTCTCCAACCTCTGCTTTTTGAATCAGTCCTTCTGAACCCCTGTCTCCAACCACTGCTCTCTGTATCTATCCTTCTGCACCTCAGTCTCCAACCTGTGTTTCTGTAACAGTCCTTCTTCACCCCAGTCTCCAACCTCTGCTCTCTGTAACGGTCTTTCTGCACCCCAATTTCCTTTTTTTAAATTTTTTTTTCATTTTATACCTCCACCAGTAATGTATTCTGAATTTATATATATATATATATATATATATATATATATAGGTTTTTTTTATTTTTTTATTGTTGGTCATTCAAAACCTTACAGAGTTCTTAATACATCATATTTCACAGTTTGATTCAAGCGGGTTATGAACTCCCAACTTTACCCCGTATACAGATTGCTGTATCACATCAGTTACCCTTCCATTGATTGACATATTGCCTTTCTAGTGTCTGATGTATTCTGCCGTCAGTCCTATTCTCTATTATCCCCCCTCCCCTCCCCTCCCCTCCCTTTTCTCTCTCTACCCCTTCTACTGTAAATCATTTCTTCCATTTGTATTATCTTGTCTTACCCCTCCATTACATAGTTCTTAATATATCATATTTCACATTTTTATTCAAGTGGGTTATGCACTTTCATTTTACCCCTTATACAGCTTGCAGAATCACATCAGTTACACTTCCATTGCTTTACATATTGCCATCCTAGTGTCTGTTGTATTCTGCTGCCTTTCCTATCCTCTACTATCCCTCCTCCCCTCCCCTCCCCTCCCCTCTTCTCTCTCTACCCCCCCTACTGTAATTCATTTTTCCCCCTTGTATTATTTTTCCCTTTCCCCTCACTTCCTCTTGTATGTAATTTTGTATAACCCTGAGAATCTCGTTCCATTTCCATGCAATTTCCCTTCTCTCTCCCTTTCCCTCCCACCTCTCAACCCTGTTTAATGATGGTCTTCTTCTCGTGCTCTTTTTTCCTAGTGTTTTCTTAATTACTCTCCTTATATCAAAGAAGACATTTGGTATTTGTTTTCTGGGCTTGGCTAGCTTCACTTAGCATAATCTGCTCTAATGCCATCCATTTCCCTCCAAATTCTATGATTTTGTCATTTGTTAATGCAGAGTAATACTCCATTGTGTATAAATGCCACATTTTTTATCCATTCGTCTATTTAAGGGCATCTTGGTTGGTTCCACTGTCTTGCTATTGTGAATTGTGCTGCTATGAACATCGATGTAGCAGTGTCCCTGTAGCATGCTCTTTTTAGGTCTTTAGGGAAAAGACCGATAAGGGGGATAGCTGGGTCAAATGGTGGTTCCATTCCCAGCTTTCCAAGAAATCTCCATACTGCTTTCCAAATTGGCTGCACCAATTTGCAGTCCCACCAACAATGTACAAGTGTACCCTTTTCCCCACATCCTCGCCAGCACTTATTGTTGTTTGATTCTTAATGGCTGCCAATCTTACTGGAGTGAGATGGTATCTTAGGGTAGTTTTGATTTGCATTTCTCTGACTGCTAGAGATGGTGAACATTTTTTCATGTACTTGTTGATTGATTGTATGTCCTCCTCTGAGAAATATCTGTTCAAGTCCTTGGCCCATTTGTTGATGGGATTATTTGTTATCTTATTCTCTAATTTTCTGAATTCTTTATATACTCTGGATATTAGGGCTCTATCTGAAGTGCGAGGAGTAAAGATTTGTTCCCATGATGTAGGCTCCCTATTTACCTCTCTTATTGTTTCCGTTGCTGAGAAAAAACTTTTTAGTTTGAGTAAGTCCCATTTGTTGATTCTAGATGTTAACTCTTGTGCTATGGGTGTCCTATTGAGGAATTTGGAGCCCGACACCACAGCATGTAGGTCGTAGCCAACTTTCTCTTCTATCAGATGCCGTGTCTCTGATTTGATATCAAGTTCCTTGATCCATTTTGAGTTAACTTTTTTGCATGGCGAGAGAAAGGGATTCAGTTTCATTTTGTTGCATATGGATTTCCATCTTTCCCAGCACCATTTGTTGAAGATGCTATCCTTCCTCCATTGCATGCTTTTAGCCTTTTTATCAAATATAAGAAATTTGTAGTTTTGTGGGTTGGTTTCTGTGTCCTCTATTCTGTATTCCACCCTCCTGTTTTGGTACCAGTACCATGCTGTTTTTGTTACTATTGCTCTGTAGTATAGTTTGAAATCTGGAATCGCTATACCACCTTATTCACACTTCCTGCTTAGTATTGTTTTTGCTATTCTGGGTCTTTTATTCTTCCATATGAATTTCATGATTGCTTTCCCTATTTCTAAAAAAAATGCCGTTGGGATTTTGATTGGCATTGCATTAAACCTATAGAGAACTTTTAGTAATATCACCATTTTGATGATGTTAGTTCTGCCTATCCATGAACACGGTATATTTTTCCATCTTTTAAGGTCTTCTTCAATTTCTCACTTTAGGGTTCTGCAGTTTTCATTGTATAAGTCTTTCACCTCTTTTGTTAGGTTGATTCCCAAGTATTTTATTCTTTTTGAGGATATTGTGAACGGAGTGGTTGTCCTCGCTGCACCCAATTTCCAACCTTTGCTTTCTGTAACAGTTCATTTGCTCCTCAGTTTATAAACTCTGCTCTCTGTAACAGTCTTTCTACACCTCAGTCTCCAACCTCTGCTCTCTGTAACAGTACTTCTGCACCTCAGTCTGAAACCTCTGCTCTCCACGATTCTTCTGCACCTCAGTCTCCAACCACTGCTCTCTGTAAAATCAACGTGCACCTAAGTCTCCAACTTCTGCTCTCTGTAAGTTCCTTCAGCAAACCAGTCTCCAAACTCTGCTCTCTTTAAAAGTCCTTCTGCACCCCAGTCTCCAAGCTCTCCTCTCTGTAACAGGCCTTCTGCACGCCACTCTCAAAACTCTGCTCTCTATAGTGGGCCTTCTGCACGCCAGTCTCCAAACTCTGCTCTTTGTAATGATCCTACTGCACCCCAGTCTCCAACTTCTGATCTCTGCAAGAGTCCTTCTGTACCTCAGTCTCCAAATTCTGCTCTTTGTAAGATCCTTCTGCACCCCTCTTCCAAACCTCTGCTCTCTGTAGCAGTCCGTCTGCACCACAGTCTCCAAAGTCTACTCGCTGCAACAGTCGTTCTGCACCCCAGTCTCCAACCTCTGCTCTCTGCAACCCTCTTTACGCAACCCAGTCTCCAACCTCTGCTCTCTGAAACAATCCTTCTTCACCTCAGTCACAAAACTCTGTCCTCTGCAACGTTCCTCCTGCACCTCAGTCTCTAAATCTCTACTCTCTGAAACAGTTCTTCTGCACCTCATTCCCCAACCTCTGCTCTCTGTAGGATCCTTCTCCAACCCAGTCTCCAAACTCTTCTCTCTGTAACAGTCCTTGTGCACACCAGTCTCCAAACTTTGCTCTCTGCACTGATCCTTCTTCACACCAGTCTACAACCTCTGCTCTCTGAAACAGTACTTCTTAACCCCAGTCTCCAACATTTGCTCTCTGCAACAGTCCTTCTGCAACTGAGTCTGAAAACTCTGCTCTCTGCAACGATCCTTCTGCACCTCAGTCTCCTACCTCTGCTCTTTGTAAGACCCTTCTGCATCCCAGTCTTCAAACTCTGCTCTCTGTAACAGTCCTTCTGCACAACAGTTACCAAACTCTGCTCTCTGTAAGAGAAATTTTGCAACCCAGTCTAAAACCTCTGCTCTCTGTAAAAGGCCTTCAGAAACTCAGTCTCCAACCTCTCCTATCTGTAACAATCCTTCTGCACCCAGTCTCCAACATCTGCAACAGTTCTTATGCACCACAGTCTGAAAACTCTGCTCTCTGCAAAGACATTTCTGCACCCCAGGCTCCTATCTCTGCTCTTTTTAACAGTCCTTCTGCACCTCTGTCTCCCAACTCTGCTCTTTTCAGATCCTTCTGCAAACCAGTCTTTAAACTCTGCACTCTGTAACAGTCCTTCTGCACAAAAGTCTCCAAACTCTGCTCTCTGTAACAGTCCTTCTTCACCTCAGTTTCAAACCTCTACTCTCTGTAACAGTCCTTCTGTACCTCAGTCTGAAACCTCTGCTCTCTGCATGATCCTTCTACACCCAGTCTCCAACCACTGCTCTCTGTAACAGTCCACCTACACCTAAGTAACCGAACTCTGCTCTTTGTAAGATCCTTCAGAAACCCAGTCTCCTAACACTTCTCTCTATAACTGTCCTTCTGCACGCCACTTTCCAACCTCTCCTTTTTGTAACAGGCCTTCTGCACGCCAGTCTCCAAACTCTGCTTTCTTCAACGATATTTCTGCACCCCAGTCTCCAACCACTGCTCTCTGAAATGATCCTACAGCACCCTAGTCTCCAACGTCTGATATCTGCAACAGTACTTCTGGACCTTAGTCTCCAACTTCTGCTCACTTTAAGATCCTTCTGCACCCGTGTCTCCAAGCTCTGCTCCTTGCAACGCACCTTCTGCACCCCAGTATCCAACCTATTCTCTATGTAAAAGAAATTCTGCACCTCAGTCTCCAATCTCTGCTCTCTGCAACAGTCCTTCTGCACTGCAGTCTCCAACTTCTGCTTTCTGTAATGGTCTTTCTACACCGCAGACTCCAATCTCTTCTTTCGTATCAGTCCTTCTGCACCACAGTCTCCAACATCTGCTCTCTCTAAGAGTCGTTCTGCACCTCAGTCTCCAACCTCTGCTCTCTGCAACAGTCCTTCTGCAACCCAGTCTCCAACCTCTGCTGTCTGCAACAGTCTTTCTGCACCCCAGTCTCCAAATTCTGCTCTCTGCATCAGTCCTTCTGCAACACAGTCTCCAATCTCCGCTCTCTGTAAAATCTATCTGAACCCCAGTCTTCAACCTCTGCTCTCTGTAACAGTCTTTCGGCACCCCAGTCTTCATCTCCGATCCCTGTAACTGTCCTTCTGCACCTGAGTCTTCAACCTCTGCTCTATTTAATAGTCCCTCTGCACCCCAGCCTCTAAAATCTGCTATCTGCAACAGTTTTTCTAACCCTCAGTCTCCAACATCTGTTCTCTGCAGCAGTCCTTCTGAACCCCAGTCTGCAAACTCTGCTCTTTGCAACGATTCTTCTGAACCCCTGTCTCCAACGTCTTCTCTCTGAAACAGTCCTTCTGCACAACAGTCTCCAACCTCTTCTCTCTTTAAGATCCTTCTGCACTCCAGTTTCCAAACTCTGGACTCTGTAACATTCCTTCTCTACCCCAGTCTCCAACCTCTCTCCTCTGCAACAGTTTACTGCTCCCCAGACTCAGAGATCTGCTCTATGTAACAGTCCTTCTGCACCTCAGTCTCCCAACTCTGCTCTCTGTAAGATACTTCTGCAACCCAGTTTTTAAACTCTGCACTCTGTAACAGTCCTTTAGAATCCCAGTCTCCAAACTCTGCTCTCTGTTAGATCCATCTGAACCCCAGTCTCCATCCTCTGCTCTCTGTAAGTGTACTTCTGCTACGTGTATCCAACTTCTGCTCTTTGTAACAGTTCTTCTGCACCTCACTATCCAAGTTCTGCTCTGTGTAACAGTCCTTCTGCACCCCAGTTTCTAAAATCTGCTCTTGGCCACAGTCCTTGTGCACCCCCTCTCCAACATCTACTCTCTGCAACACAGTCCTCTGCACCACAGTCTCCAACCTCTTCTCTCTTTAAGATCTTTCTTCACTCCAGTTTCCAAACTCTGGTCTCTGTAACATTCCTTCTCCACCCTAGTCTCCAACCTCTCTCCTCTGCAACAGTTTTCTGCTTCCCAAACTCAGAGATCTGCTCAATGTAACAGTCCTTCTGCACCCCAGTCTCCAACCTCTGCTCTCTGTAAGATCCTTCTGCACTTCAGTTTCAAAACTCTGCTCTCTGTAACATTCCTTTTCGACCACAGTCTACAACCTCTGTCCGCACCAACAGTCTGCTGCTCTCAAGACTCCGAAATCTGCTCTCTGTAACAGTCCTTCTGTACTGCAGTCTCCAACCTCAGCTCATTGTAACGGTCTTTCTACATCCCAGTCTCCAACCTCTGCTTTCTGGAACAGTCTGTCTGAACCCCAGTCTCCAATCTCTGTTCTCTGTATCTATCCTTCTGCACCTCAGTCTCCATCCTCTGTTCTATGTAAGAGTTTTTCTGCACCTCAGTCTTCAACCTCTGCTCTCTGTATCAATCCTATATCGCAGTCTCCAAACTTTGCTCTCTGTAATGGTCCTTCTGCACCCCAATTTCCAAACTCTGCTTCCTGTAACAGTCCTTCTGCATCTGAGTCTCAAAACTCTGCTCTCTGTTACAGGCCTTCCACACCTCAGTCTCAAACCTCTGCTCTCTGCAACAGTCCTTTGCACCCCAGTCTCCAACCTCTACTCTCTACAACAGTTTTTCTGCAGCCCAGTCTCCAACATCTGCTTACTAAAACAGTTCTGCACCTCAGTCTGAAAACTCTGATCTCTGCAACGACCCTTCTGCACCCTAGTCTCCTACCTCTTCTCTCGGTAACAGTCCATCTATACCTCAGTATCCAAACTCTGCTCTCTGTAAGACCCTTCTGCAGCCCAGTCTTTGAACTCTGCACTCTGTAACAGTCGTTCTGAACAACAGTCTTTAAACTCTGCTCTCTGTAACAGGACTTCTGCACCCCAGTCTCCAACCTCTTCTCTCTGGAACAATTCTTCTTCACCCCAGTCTCCAACATCTTCTCTCTGCAACAGTCCTTTGCACCCCAGGCTTCAAACTCTGCTCTCTATAAGATCCATCTGAACCCCAGTCTCCAACCTCTGCTCTCTGTAACTGTCCTTCTTCACTCCAGTCATCAAACTATGCTCTAGGTAACAGTCCTTCTGCACCTCAGTCTCCAACCTCTGCTCTATGTAACAGTCCTTCTGCACCCCAGTCTCCAACATCTGCTCTCTGCAACAGTGCTTCTGCACCCCAGTCTCCAAACTTTGCTCTCTGCAACGATCTTTCTGGACCCTAGTCTCAAACGTCTGCTCTCTGCAACAGTCCGTCTGCACAACAGTCTCCAAACTGTGCTCTCTGTAATATCCTTCTGGACTCCGGTTTCCAGACTCTGCTCTTTGTAACATTATTTCTCCACCCCAGTCTCCAACCTCTGTCCTCTGAAACAGTACTTCTGCTCCCCAGACTCCAAGATCTGCTCTCTGTAACAGTCCTTCTGTACAGCTGTCTCCAACCTGTGCTCTTTGTAAGGGTCCTTCCACACCCCAGTCTCCAACGTCTGCTATTTGTATCAGTCTGTCTGAACCCAAATCTCTAACCTCTTGTCTTTGTATCTATCGGTGTGCACCTCAGTCTCCAACCTGTGCTCTATTTAAGAATCCTTCTGCACCCCAGTCTCCAACCTCTGCTCTCGGTAACAGTCCTTCTGCACCCCAATTTCCAAACTCTGCTTCCTGTAACAGTCCTTCTGCACCTGAGTCTCCAAACTCTTCTCTGTGTAACAGTCCTTCTACCTCTCAGTCTCCAACCGTCCTTCTGGAACTCAGTCTGAAACCTCTGCTCTCTGCACGATTCTTTTGCACCCCAGTCTCAAACCACTGCTCTCTGTAACAGTCCACCTGCACCAAAGTCTCCAACCTCTGCCATCTGTAAGATCCTTCAGCAAACCAGTCTCCAAACTCTGCTCTCTATAATAGTACTTCTGCACCCCAGTCTCCAAACTCTCCTCTCTTCAACAGTCCTTCTTCACCCCAGTCTCGAACATCTGCTCTCTGCAACAGTCCTTCTAAACCTCAGTCTGAAAACTCTGCTCCCTGTAACCACCCTTCTGCTCGCCAGTCTTCTAATTCTGCTCTCTGTAACAGTCCTTCTGCACCTCATTCTCCCAACACTGCTCTCTGTAATATCCTTCTACAACCCAGTCTTTAAACTCTGCACTCTTTAACAGTCCTTCTGCACAACAGTCTCCAAACTCTGCTCTCTGTAACAGGACTTCTGCAACCCAGTCTCCAACCTCTGCTCTCTGTAACAGTTCTTCTGTACTGCAGATTCCAAACTTTTCTCTCTCTAACAGTTCTTCTGCACCCCACTCTCCAACCTCTGCTTTTTTATCAGTCATTCTGCACCCCAGTCTCCAACCTCTGCTCTGAGTAACAGTCCTTCTGCACCTCTTTCTGAAAACTCTTCTCTCTGGAACGATCCTTCTGCATCTCAGTCTCAAACCTCTTCTCCCTGTAAGAGTCCTTATGTACCTCAGTTGCAAACCTTTTGTCTGTGTAAGATCCTTTTGCAACCCACTCTTTAAACTCTGCTCTCTGTAACTATCCTTCTGCACCATAGTCTTCAATCACTGCTCTCTGTAACAGGCCTTCTGCACCACAATCTCCAATCTATTCTGTCTATAACAGGCTTTTTGACGCCAGTCTCCAAACTCTTCTCTCTTCAACTATCCTTCTGCACGCCATTCATCAACCTCTGCTCTCTGCAAAAGTCCTCCTGCACCCCAGTCTCAAACCAATGCTGTCTGTAAGATCCTTCTGCACACCTGTCTCCAACCTCTGCTCTCTGTAAAAGTACTTCTGTAAAGCAGTCTCCAAACTCTGCTATCTGTAAGGGTCCTTCTGCACCAAAGTCTCCAACCTGTGCTCTCTGCAACACTACTTCTGCACCGAGTCTCCCAACTTTGCTCTCTGCAATAGATTTTCTGCACATGAGTCTCCAAACTGTGGTCTCTGTAAAAGTCCTACTGCACCCCAGTCTTCAACGTTTGCTTTCTGTAAAAGTATTTCTGCACCACAGTCTCCAATCTCTGCTCTCTGCAACGATCCTTCTGAACCCCAGTCTCCAAAGTCTGCTCTCTGTAATAGTCCTTCTGCACCCCAGTCTCCAACCTCTGGTCTCTGCAACAGTGCTTCTGCACCCAAGTCTCTAACATCTGCTCTCTGCAACAGTCCTTCTACACCCCAGTCTCCAACATCTGCTCTCTGCAACAGTCCTTCTACCCCCAGTCTCGATACTCTGCTCGCCCCAACGATCCTTCTGCACCGCAGTCTCCAACATCTGTTCTCTTCAACAGTTCTTCTGCACCCCAGTCTCCAACCTCTGCTCTCTAGAAGTTTTTCTTTACCTTAGTCTCCAACCTCTGTTCTTTGTAAGGGTCCTTATGCACCCCAGTATCCAACTTCTGCTTTCTGTATCAGTCGTTTTCCACCACTGTCTCAAAAATCTGCCCGCTGTAACAGTCTTTCTGCACCTCTGTCTGCAAACTCTGCTCTCTGCAACAGTCCTTCTGCACCTCAGTCTCCAACCTCTGCTTTCTGTATCAGTCCTTCTGCACCCCAGTCTCCAATGTATGCTCTCTGTAACTGTCCTTCTGCACCTCAGTCTCCAACCTCTTCTCTCTGTAACAGTGCTTCTGCACCTAAGTCTCCCACTTATGCTCTCCTTAATATCTTTCTGCAACCCAGTATTCAAACTCTGCTCTCTGTACCAATCCTTCTGCACCCCAGTCTCCAAACTCTGCTATTTGTAACAGGCCTTATGCACCCCAGTCTCCAAACTCTGCTTTCTGTATCAGTTCTTCTGCACCCAAGTCTCCAACCTCTGGTCTCTTCAAGGATCTTTCTGCACCCCAGTCTTGTACCTCTGTTCTCTACAACACTTCTTCTGCACCCAAGTCTCCAAACACTGCTCTCTGTAACAGACTATCTGTTCCGCAGTATCCAACCTCTGTTACCTTTAAGGGTTCTTCTGCACCCGAGTTTCCAACCTCTGCTTTCTGTATCAGTCCTTCTGCACCACAGTCTCCAAACTCTGCTCTGTAGCAGTACTTCTCCACCATAGTCTGCAACCTCTGCACTCTGCAATTGTCCTCCTGCACCCCAGTCTCCATCCTCTGCTCTCTGCAACAGTCTTTCTACACCACAGTCTCTAACCTATGCTCTCTGTAACAGTATTTTGTACTGCAGTTTCCAAACTCTTCTCTCTGTAACGGTCCTTTTGCACCCCACTCTCAAACCTCTGCTTTCTCTATCAGTCCTTCTGAACTCAGTCTCCATCCTGTGCTCTGTAACAGTCCCTCTGCACCTCAGTCCCTAACGTCTGCTCGCTGCAACAGTTTTTGGAACCCCGAACTCAAACCTCTTCTCTCTGCAACAGTCCTACACCCAAGTCTCCAAACTCTGCACTCTGCAACAGTCCTTCTGCACCTCAGTCTTCAACCTCTTCTTTTTGCAAAGGTCTTTCTGAACCTCACTCTTCAAAATCTACTTAGTATAACAGTCCTTCTGCACCTCAGGCGCCAACCTCTGCTCTCTGTAAGATCCTTCTAAAAACCAGTCTCAAAACTCTGCATTCTATAACACTCCTTCTTCACCCCAGTCTCAAAATTCTGCTGTCTGTAACACTCCTTCAGCATCCCTGTCTGCACCTTATGTTCTCTACAATGATCCTTCTACAGCCAATTCTTTAACCTCTGCACTCTGCAAAAGTTCTTTTTCACCCCAGTCTCCTACATCTGCTCTCTGCAACAGTTTTTCTAAACCTCATTCTTAAAACTCTGCTCTATGAAAGGATCCTTCTGAACCCCAGTCTCCAACCTCTGCTCTCTCTGACAGTTTTTCGGCACCTCAGTAACCAACCTCTGTTCTCTTTAAGATCCTTATGCCACTCAGTCTCCAAATTCTGCTGTATGTTACAGGTCATCTGCTCCACAGTCTCCAAGCTCTGCTCTGTGTAACAGGCCTTCTGCACCTCAGTATCCAACATCTTCTCTCAGCAACAATCCTTCTGCACCCCATTCTCCAACCTCTGCTCTCTGCATCAGTCTTATTGCACCCCAATCTCCAACCTCTGCTCTCTGTAAGATCCTTCTGCACACCTGTCTCAAACCTCTACTCTCTTTAACAGTCTTTCTATACAGCAGTTGCTGAGGGCCATTACCAAGTAGGAATGACGCATCAAAATTTCCTTGCCAGCGCACCCCATGTTAATTGTGGTAATGCTGACATCTTTGCTGATGGTGTCACCAGTGATGCAATTTTTCCAAAGGAGCCGTCAATTGGCTTGGTGTCGTGGCATTTCTGTATCTTCCTCCCTTCTACTAGTGATGGTCTAAATTTGGGGGCCAACAGAGGTGAGGCAAGAACCTCACCCCCCCACTGGCACCAAGGTTAAATTTGGGGGCCAACAGAGATGAGGCAAGAACCTCATCCCCCCACTGGTGCTTAGGCCTATCCACAAGCATGGCTGAATGCTGGACCGGTAGTCAGTGACGGGTTGATCTGATTGCAGTGGATTCAACCTAAGACAGGAAATTGTCGTGTAAAGGTCAGTTCTCCCATGACGGGTAAGAACCACATGTTGAATTGGACAACCTACCAGGCACGGTCCTAAGTCACATTGCTTGTTGTTTAATTAATCAGAAGGGGGGAGATGCTGAGGGCCATTACCAAGTAGGAATGACGCATCAAAATTTCCTTGCCAAGCGTACCCCATGCTGCTTAGAGGACATTCGATGGGACATTGCATGCATGCTTTAATAAGGTGACCTTGCTCAAGGACCAAGGCGGATCCAGGTTTAGAGCTGATCAGGTTTGAGGAAGTAACCAGCTCCTTGAGTTTAAGGCGTTGCCAGTTTAAGATAATGGGTTTTAGGGAAGTTAGAGTTGAAGATTATTGCTGGGATTAGGGTGTTCCTGCTGCTTGTTCCCGTTGAGTTCTCGTGAGATTAAAATGGGATTTGGAGATAGCCTCGTGGAGTAGGTGAATTGTGCGGGAGACGGAGAACGTGATTGCCCCTGGACCTGTGTGGAGGTGGTGTGAGAGCTGGAATAAAGAATTGCTGTTTGAATCTACAAAGCTGTGTGGTGCCTCGTGATTCTGGTGCCAAGCCGAGACATTGGACCTTGGCAAGCAGTCTCTAACCTCTATTCTCTGTAAAAGTCTTTCTGCACCCCAGTCTCCAAACACTACACTCTGCACAGTCCTTCTGCACCCAGTCTCCAACATCTCCTCTCTGCGACAGTCCTTCTGCACCTTAGTCTCTAAACACTGCTCTCTGTAACAATTATTCTACACCTCAGTCTTCAACAACTTCTCTCTGCAACAGTCCTTCTGCACCCCAGTCTTTAACGTCTGCTCTCTTCAACAATCGTTCTGCACCCCAGTCTCCAAACGTTCCTCTCTTTAAGATTTTTCTGGACCTCAATTTCCACACTCTGCTCTCTGTAACATTTCTTCTGCACCGCAGTCTCCAACGTCTGCCCTCTGCAATGGTCCCTATGCACCCCAGTCTCCAACCTTGTTCTCTACAACAGTTCTTCTGTACCGTAGCCTCTAACCTCTGCTCTCTGTAATGGTCTTTCTGCATCCCAGTCTCCAAATTCTGCTTTCTGTATCAGTCCTTCTGCACCACAGTCTCCAACCTCTGCTCACTGCAACAGTCCTTCTGCACCCCAGTATCCAACATCTGCTCTTCAACAGTCCTTCTGCACCACAGTCTTCAACGTCTGGTCTGTATAACAGTCCTTCTGTACTGCAGTCTCCAAACTCTGCTCTATGTAACGGTCTTTCCGCACCCCAGTTTACAAACTCTGCTCTCTGTAACATGCCGTCTCCAACCCAGTCTCCAACCTCTGCTTACTACAACAGTCTTTCTGCATCCCAGTCTCCTAACTCTGCTCCCTGAAGCAGCCCTTCTGGACCTCAGTCTCCAACCTCTGCTCTCTGCTACAGTCCTTCTGCACCCCAGTTGCCAACCTCTGCTATCTGGAAGGTTCCTTTTGCACCCCAGTTCCCGACGTCTGCTTTCTGCAACAATCCTTCTGCACCCGAGTCTTCAAACTCTGCTCTCTGTAAGATCCTTCTGCAACCCCGACTCCGAACTCTGCTCTCTGTAACAGTCCTTCTGTACCGTAGGCTCCAAACTCTGCTCCCTGTAACCGTCCTTCTGCACTCCAGTCTCCAAACACTGCTTTCTGTATCAGTCCTTCTGCACCACAGTCTCCAACGTCTGCTCTCTTCTACAGTCCTACTGAACCCCAGTCTTCATCATCTAATCTCTGCAACAGTCCTTCTGAACCGCAGTCTCCAACCTCTTCTCTCTGTAACAGTCCTTCTGTACTGCAGACTCCAACATCTGCTTTCTGTAATGAACCTCCTGTACCACAGACTTTCTGTATAATTCCTTCTGCACCCCTGTCTCCAAACTCTGCTCTCTGCAGTAGTCCTTCTTCACCCAAATCTCCAACTTCTGCTCTATGCAACAGTACTTCTGCACCTCAGTATCCAACCTCTGTTCTCTGTAACAATCCTTCTGCACCCCAGTCTCCAAATTCTGCTCTCTGCAACAGTCCTTCTTCACCCTAGTCTCCAACCTCTGCTTGCTGTAATATGCTTCTTTACCCCAGTGTCCAAACTCTACTCTCAGTAACAGTCCTTCTGCACTGCAGTCTCCAAACTCTGCTCTCTGTAACAATCCTTCTGCACCTCAGTCTTCAAACTCTGCTCTTTGCAAAAGTCTTTCTGAAACCCTGTCTTAAACCTCTGTTCTTGCAACAGTCCTTCCGCTCCCCAGTCTCCAATCTCTGCTCTTTGTAAAAGTCTTTTTGCACCCCAGTCTCCAATCTCTGCTCTCTGTAATGGTCCTTCGAAACTCCAGTCTCCATCCTCTGCTTTTTTACCAGTCGTGCACCCCAGTCTTCAACCTCTGCTCTCTGCAACAATTTTTTCTGTACCCCAGTCTCCAATCTCTGCTCCCTGCAACAGTCATTGTGCACCCCAATCTCTAACATCTGCTCTCTGCAACAGTTCTTCTGTACCTCAGTCTGAAAACTCTGCTATCTGCAATTATCCTTCTGCACCCGAGTCTCCAACCTCTGCTCTCTGTAACACTCCTTCTGTACCTCAGTCTCCAACTTCTACTCTGTATCAGTCCTACACCCTTGTCTCCCACATCTGCTCTCTGTAACTGTCCTTCTTCACCTCAGTCTTCAACCTCTGCTCTGTGTAAGACTCCTTCTGCATCTCAGTCTGGAAACTCTGCTGATGCAATGATCCTTCTGCACCTCAGTCTCGAACCTCTGTTCTTTGCAACACTCCTTCTGCACCCCAGTTGCCAACCTCTGCTCTCTTTTACAGTCCTTTTCTACCGCATTCTCCAAACTCTGCTCTTTGTAACGGTCCTTCTGCACACCAGTCTCCACCTCTGCTCTCTGCAACGATCTTTCTGTACCTCAGTCTTAAAACTCTGCTCTCTGCAACAATCCTTCTGTACACCAGTCTCCAACTGCTTTCTCTGTAACAGTCATTCTCCACCTCAGTCTTCAACCTCTGCGCTCTGCAAGAGTCCTTCTGCACCCCAGTCTCCAACATCTGCTCTCTAAACAATCCTTATGCTCCCCAGTCTCAAACATCTGCTCACTGCAACAGTTCTTTTGCACCCCAGTGTACAAACTCTGCTCTCTGCAACGATCCTTCTGCACCTCAGTTTCCAACCTCTGCTCTCAGAAAGATCCTTCTGCACCCCAGTTTCCAAAATCTGCTCTCTGTAATATTCCTTCTCCACGCCAGTCTCCAACCTCTGCTTTCTGCAACGGTCCTGCTGCACCCTAGTCTCAAACCTCTGTACTACGCAACAGTCCTTTTCTTTCCAGTCTCCAAACTCTGCTCTTTATAACAGTCCTTCTGCACCCCAGTCTCCAACCTCTGCTCTCTGCAACACTCTTTCTGAAACTTAGTCTCCATACTTTGCTCACTGTAAGATGCTTCTTCACCCCAGTCTACCAACTCTGCTCTCTGTATCAGTCCTTCTGGACCCCAGTGTCCAATCTCTGCTCTCTGCAACAGTCCTTCTGCACCTCAGTCTCCAAACTCTGCTCTCTGTATGATGCTTCTGCACCCCAGTCTACAACTTCTGCTCTCTGTAATAGTCCTTCTAAACCCTAGTCTCCATAATCTTCTCTGCTACAGTCCTTCTGCACCCCAGTCTCCATTCTCTGCTCACTGTAACAGTCCTAATGCACCTCAGTCTCCAAACTCTGCTCTTTGTAAATTGCCTTCTGCACCCCAGTCTCCAACTTTTGCTCTCTGCAACGATCCCTCTGCACTTCAGTCTCCAACCTCTGCTCGCTACAAAAGTCCTTGTGCACCCCAATCTTCAACATCTGCTCTCTCCAACAGTTCTTCTATACCTCAGTCTGAAAATTGCTCTCTGCTATAATCCTTCTGCACCCGAGTCTCCAACCTCTGCTCTCTGAAACAGTCCTTCTGTACCTCAGTCTCCAACTTCTGCTCTGTATCAGTCCTGCACCCCTATCTCCCACATCTGCTGTTTGTAACTGTCCTTCTTCACCTCAGTCTTTTTCCTCTTCTCTGTGTAACAGTCCACTGCATCTCATTCTGGAAACTCTGCTGACTGCAATGATCCTTCTGCACCCCAGTTTCCAAAATCTGCTCTCTGTAATATTCCTTCTCCACGCCAGTCTCCAACCTCTGGTTTCTTCAACGGTCATGCTGCACCCCAGTCTCCAACGTCTGTACTCCACAACAGTCCTTCTTCTCTCCAGTCTTCAAACTCTGCTCTCTGTAATAGTCCTTCTGTACCACAGTCTCAAAACTCTGCTCTCTGTAAAGGTCCTTTTGCACGTCAGTCTCCAACCTCTGCTTTCATTATCCGTCCTTTGGCACCTCAGTCTCCAACCACTGCTCTCTGCAAAAGTCTTTCTGTACACCATTCTCCAACTTCTGCTCTCTGCAACAGTCCTTCTGAAAAACAGTCTCCAACATCTTCTCTCTGAAAAAGTCCTTGTGTACCCTAGTTTCCAACCTCACCTCTCTGCAACAGTCATTTTGTACTGCAGTCTCCAACATCTGCTCTCTGCAACAGTCCTTCTGAACCTGTCTCAAACCTCTGTTCCTTGTAAGATCCTTTTAAACCCAGTCTCAAAACTCTGCTCTCTGTAAAAGTTCTTCTGCACCCCAGTCTCAGGACTCCGCTCTCTGTAACAGGCTTTCTGCACCCCAGTCTCCAAACTCTGCTCTCTGTAGCAGTTGTACTGCACCCCAGTCTCAAACTTCTGCTCTATGTAACAATCTTTCTGCACCCCAGTCTCCAAAATCTGCTCTCTGCAACTGTCCTTCTTCACCTCAGTCTGAAAATTTTGCTCTCTGCAACAATCCTTCTGCACCTCAGACTCCAAACTTTGCTCTCTGTAACAGTCCTTCTGCACCTCAGTCTCCAAACTCTCCTCTATGAAAGATCCTTCTGCAAAACAGTTTCCAAAATTTGCTCTCTATAACAGTCCTTCTGCACCTCAGTCTCCAACTTCTGCTCTCTGTAAAAGTCCTCCTACACCTCAGTCGAAAACCTTTTCTCTCTGTACGATCCCTCTGCACCCCAGTCTCCAACCACTGCTCTCTTTAACAGTCCTCCTTCACCCCAGTCTCCAAACTCTGCTCTCTGTAAGATCCTTCTGCCACGCAGTATCCTAACTCTGCTCTCTATAACAATCCTTCTGCACCCCAGTCTTCAAACTCTGCTGTCATTAACAGGCCTTATTTACCGTAGTCTCCAAACTTTCTGTAACAGGCCTTCAGCACCCCAGTCTCCAACGTCTCCTCTTTTCAACAGTTTTTCTGCACCCCTGTTTCCAAACTCTGCTCTCTGTAAGATCCTTCTGCATCCCAGTTTTCAAACTCTGATCTCTGTAACATTCCTTTTCCACCACAGTCTCCAACGTCTGGATTCTGCCCCGGTTTTACTGTACCCTAGTCTCCAAACTCTGCTCTCTTTAACAGTTCTTCTGCACCCCATTCTCTAATCTCTGCTCTCTGCAAAAGTCCTTCTGAACCTCAGTCTCAAACCTCTGCTCTCTGTAACTGTTATTCTGAACCCCAGTCTCCAAACTCTGCTTTCTGTATCAGTAATTCTGTACCCCTGTCTCCAAATTTTGCTCTCTTTAACATTCTTTCTGCACCTCTGTCTCCAACCTCTGTTCTCTGCAAAAGTTCTTTTGCACCCCAGTCTCCAACATCTGCACTCTGAAACATTTCTTCTCCACCCCAATCTACAACCACTTCTCTCTTTAACAGTCCTGCTGTATTGCAGTCTCCAAACTCTGCTCTCTGTAACGGTCCTTCTGCACCCCAGTCTCCAAACTCTGCTATCTGCAACAGTCCTTCTGGACCTCAGTCTCCAAATTCTGCTCTCTGCAACAGTCCTTCTGCACCCAAGTCTCCAACACCTGCTCTCTGCAACAGTCCTTCTTCACCCCAGTCTCCAACCTCTACTCTGTGTAACAGTCTTTCTGCACCCCAGTGTCCAACCTCTGCTATCTGCAATGATCCTTCTGCATCCCAGTCTCCAACATCTGCTCTCTGCAACAGTCCTTCTGCACCCAAGTCCCCAACATCTGCTCTCTGAAAAAGTTCTTCTTCACCCCAGTCTCCAACCTCTGCTCTGTGTAACAGTCCTTCTGTACCCCAGTGTCTAACCTCTGCTCTCTGCAATGATCCTTCTGCATCCCAGTCTCCAGAATCTGCTCTCTGCAACAGTCCTTCTGCACCCATGACTCCAATATCTGCTCTCAGCAACAGTCCTTCTGTGCCTCAGTCTGGAAACTCTGCTGTCTGCAAGGATCCTTCTGCACCCTAGTCTCCAAATTCTGCTCTCTGTAACAGTCTTGCTGCACCTCGATCTACAATCTCTGCTTTCTGTAAGATCCTTCTGCATCCCAGTTTTCAAACTCTGCTCTCTGTAACATTCCTTTTCCACCACAGTCTCCAACCTCTGGATTCTGCACTGGTCCTTCTGCACCCCAGGCTCAAAACTCTGTTCTCTGCAACAGTTCTTCTGCTCCCCATTCTCCAACCTCTACTCTCTGTAACAGTCCTTCTGTACCGCAGTCTTCAACCTCTGCTCTCTGTAACGGTCTTTCTGCACCACCATCTCAAACCTCTGCTTTTGGTATCTGTCCTTCTGCACCACTGTTTCCAACCTCTGCTCTCTGTAATAGTCCTTCTCTACCTCTTTCTCCAACCTCTTCTCTTTGCAACCTTACTTCTGCACCCCATTCTCTAACCTCTGCTCTCTTTTACAGTTCTTCTGAACCACAGTCTACAACATCTGCTCTCTGCTACAGTCCTTCTGCACCTCTGTCTCCAACCTCTGAACTCAGCAACCCTACTTTTGCACCCCATTCTCTAACCTCTGCTCTCTGTAACAGTCCATCTGCACACCATTCTCTAAACTCTGTTCTCTGCAACAGTCCTCCTGAACAACAGTCTCTAACCTCTGTTCACTGTTATGGTTTTTCTGCAACCCAGTTTCCAACCTCTGCTTTCTGTATCAGTAATTCTGCACCCCAGTCCCCAAACTTTGCTCTCTGTAACATTCTTTCTGCACCTCAGTTTCCAAACTCACTCTCTGTGACAGTTCTTCTGCACCCCATGTTTTAAACTCCGCTTTCTGCAACAGTTCTTCTGAATCCCAGTTTCCAACATCTGCACTCTGAAACAGTTCTTTTATAAACCATTCTCCAACCTCTGCTCTCTGTAACAGTCCTCCTATATTGCAGTCTCTAAACTCTGCTCTCTGTAATGGTCCTTCTGCACCCCAGTCTTTAACCTCTGCTTTCTGTATCAGTCCTTCTTCACCCCAGTCTCCAACCTCTGCTGTCTGTAACAGTCCTTATGCACCTCCGTCTTCAAATTCTGCTCTCTGCAACACTCCTACTGCACCCAAGTCTCTAACACCTGCTCCCTGCAACAGTTCTTCTTCACCCCAGTCTCCGAAAACTGCTATCTGCTACAGCCCTTCTGCACCGCAGTCTCCAATCTCTGCTCTTTGTAAAAGTCCTTCTGCACCTCTGACTCCACCTCTGCTCTCTGCAATGGTCCTCTGCACCTCAGTATCCAAACTCTACTCTCTGTAACTGTCCATCTGCACCTCAGTCTCCAACCTCTGCCCTCTGTAAGATTCTTCTGCAACCCAGTCTCCAAACTCTGCCCTCTGTATCAGTCCTGCTGCACCCTAGTCTCAAAATTCTGCTCTCTGCAACAGTCCTACTGCACCCAAGTCTCCAACACCTGCTCCCTGTAACAGTCCTTCCGCAACCCAGTCTCCAACATCTGCTATCTGCAACAGTCCTCTGCACCCGAGTCTTCAAACTCTGCTCTCTGCAACAATCCTTCTGCACCTCAGTCTCAAACCTCTACTTCTTGTAACAGTCCTTCTGCACCTCAGTCTCCAACATCTGCTCTCTGTAAGATCCTTTAGCAACCCAGTCTCAAAACTTTGCCCTCTGTAACAGTCGTTCTGCATCCCTTCACCAAACTCTGCTCTATGTAACAGGACTTCTGCACTGCAGTCTCCATCTCTGTTCTCTGTAACAGTCCTTCTGAACCCCAGTCTCAAACCTCTGCTCTCTACAATGATTCTTCTGCACCCCAGTTCCCAAGCTGTGTAATCTCCAACAATCCTTCTGCACCTCAGTTGCCAAACTCTTACCTCTGCAATGGTCCTACTGCACCCCAGTCTTAAACCTCTGCTCTCTGTGACGATACTTTTGCAACCCAGTCTCCAACCTCTGCTCTCAGCAAAAGTCCTTCTGCCCCTCAGTCTCCAACCTCTGCTCTCTGTAAATTTTTCTGCACCCCAGTTTTCAAACACTGGTCTCTGTAGCATTCCATCTCCACCCCATTCTCCAAACTCTGTTCTATGCAACCATCCTTCTGCACCCCAGTCTCCAACATTTGCTCTCTGCAACAGTCCTTCTGCACCCCAGTCTCTAACTTCTGGTCTCTATAAGATTCTTCTGCACCCCAGTTTCCAAACTTTGTTATCTGTGACATTACTTCTGCACCCCAGTCTCCAAGACCTACTCTCGGTAACAGTCCTTCTGTATTGCAGTCTCCAAACTCTGCTCTCTGTAACAGTCCTTCTGCACCTCAGTTTCCAAACTCTGCTCTCTGAAACAGTCTTTCTGCACCTCAGTCTCCAACTTGTGCTCTCTGTTACAGGCCTTCTGCACCCCAGTCTCAAACAGCTTTTCTCTGTAACAGTTCTTCTGCAACCCAATCTCCAAACTCTGCTCTCTGTAACACTTCTTCTGATCCCCAGTCTTTATCGTCTGCTCTTGTAAGAATCCTTCTGTACCCCAGTCTCCAACCTCTTCTCTTAGTAAAAGTCCTTCTGCACGTCAGTCTGCAACATCTGCTCTCTGTAACGATCCTTAATTACCTCAGTCTCCAAACTCTGCTCTCTGTAACAGGCCTTCATCAACCGAGTCTCCAACCTCTTCTCTTTGGTTCAGTCTTCTGTACCCCAGTAACCTTCAACTGCTCTCTGTAACAATCCTTCTGCACCTCAGTCTCCCACCTCACATCTCTGCAACAGTCCTTCTGCACCCCAGATCCAACCTATCCTCTCTGTAACAATTCTTCTACACCCCAATCTCCAAACTCTACTCTCTGCAACAGTTCTTCTGCACCCCAGTCTCCAACATCTGATCTCTCCAACAGTTCTTCTCCACCCCAGTCTCCAAACTCTGCTCTCTGTAACAGTCCTTCTGTACTGCAGTTTCCAAACACTTCTCTTTGTAACGGTCCTTCTGCAACTCAGTCTCAAATCTCTGCTTTCTGTATCAGTTTTTCTGCAATCAAGTCTCCAACCTCTGCTCTCTGTAACAGTCCTACTACACCCCAGTATCCAAACTCTGATCTCTGTAACAGGCCTTCTGCACCCAAGTCTCCAACCTCTGCTCTCTGTAACAGTTCTTCGGCACCCCAGTCTCTATACTCTGCTCTCTGCAACGATCCTTCTTCACCCAAGTCTCCAAACTTTGCTCTCTGCATCAGTCCTTCTGCACCCCAGTTTCCAAACTCTTCTCTCTGTAAGATTCTTCTGAACTTCAGTTTCCAAACCTTTCAGTCTACATATTCTGTTCTCTGCAATGGTCCCTATGCACCCCAGTCTCCAACTTCTGTTCTCTACAAAAGTTCTTGTGTACAAGAGTCTTCAACCTCTATTCTCTGTAAGGGTTCTTCTTAACCTCAGTCTCCAAACTCTGCTTTCTGTATCAGTCCTTCTGCAACACAGTCTCCTAACTCTGCTCTCTGTAAAAGTCTTTATTCACCTCACTCTTCAACCTGTGCTCTCTGCAAAAGTTCTTCTGCTCCCCAGTCTTAAACCTTGCTCTCTGCAACAGTCCTTCTGCACACCAGTCTCCAAAATCTGCTCTCTGCCACAGTCCTTCTCCAAGCCAGTCTCCAACCTCTGCTCTCTGTAACAGTCCTTGTGTACTGCAGTCTCCAAACTCTGATCTCTGTAACGATCCTTCTGCTCTCCAGTCTACAAACTCTGCTTTCTACAATGGTCTTTCTGCACCCGAGTCTCCAACCTCTTTTCTCTACAAAACTTATTCTGCACACCATTCTCCAACATTTTCTTACTGTAACAGTACTTCTACACCCCAGTCTCCAAACTCTGCTCTCTGTAACAGTCCTTCTGTACTTTAGTCTCAAGCCTCTGCTCTCTTTAATGGTCCTTCTGCACCCCAGTCTCCAAACTCTGCTTTCTGTATCAGTCCTTCTGCATGTCAGACTCCAAACTCTACTCTCTGCAAGAGTTACGCTGCACCCCAATCTCCAACCTCTGCTCTCTGCAACAGTCCTACTGCACCCCAGTCTCCAACCTATGCTCTCTGTATCAATCCTTCTGCACCTCAGTCTCCAAGTCTTCTCTCTGCAATGGTCCTTCTGCACCCCAGTCACCAACCTCTGTTTTCTACAACACTTCTTCTGCACCCAAGTCTCCAACCTCTGCTCTCTGTAACAGTCCTTCTGTTCCACAGTCTCCAACCTCTGTTTTCTTTAATGGTCGTTCTGCACCCTAGTTTCAAACCTCTGCTTTCTGTATCAGTCCTTCTGCACCACAGTCTCCAAACTCTGCTGCTGTAACAGTCCTTCTGCACATCAATCCACAACCTCTGCTCTCTGCAATAGTCCTTCTGCACACCAGTCTCCAAACTCTGCTTTCTGTATAAGTCCTTCTGCACCCCAGTCTCCAAACTCTGTTCTCTGTAACAGTCCTCCTCCATTTCACTCTCCAACCTGTGCTCTCTGCAAAAGTCCTGTGGCACCCCAATTTCCAAATGCTACTTTCTGCAACAGTCTTTCTCCACCCTAGTCTCCAACCTCTATTCTCTGAAACAGTTCTTCTGCACCCCAATCTCTAACCTTTACTCTCTACAATAGTTCTTCTGCACCCAAGTCTCCAACCTCTAATCTATGAAACAGTCTTTCTGCACCCAAGTCTCCAACATCTGCTCTCTACAATAGTCCTTTTGCACCCCAGTTTCGAATCTCTGCTTTCGGTATCAGTACTTCTGCACTCAAGTTTCAAACCACTGCTCTCTGTAAAAGTCCTTCTGCACCCCAGTCTCCAACATCTGATCTCTGTAACAGTCCTTCTCCACCCCAGTCTCCAACCTCTGCTCTCTGTAACACTCCTTCTGTACTGCAGTTTCCAAACTCTTCTCTCTGTAACTATTCCTCTGCACACCAGTCTACATCCCCTGCTTACTCTATCAGTCCTTCTGCACTCAAGTACCCAACCTCTGCTCTCTATACAGTCCTTCTGCACCTCAGTCTCCAAATTCTGCTGTCTGCATCAGTATTTCTGCACCCCAATCTCCAACCTCTGCTCTCTGCAACAGTCCTTCAACACCCAAGTCTCCAAATTCTGCACTCCACAACAGTCCTTCTGCACCTCAGTCTCCAAACTCTGCTCTCTGTAACAGTCCTTATGTTCTGAAGTCTCCAACCTCTGTTTTCGGTAATGGTCCTTCTGCACCCCAGTTTTCAACCTCTGGTTTCTGTATCAGTCCTTCTGCACCACAATCTCCGAACTCTGCTCCTGTAACAGTCCTTCTGCACCTCAGTCTGCAACCTCTGCTCTCTACAATAGTTGTACTGAACCCAAGTCTCCAAACTCTGCTCTCTGCAACACTCCATCTGCACCCCAGTCTCCAACATCTGCTCTCGACAACTGTCCTTCTCCACCCTAGTCTCCAACCTCTGCTCTTTGCAACAGTCCTTCTGCACCCCAGTCTCCAACCTCTGCTTTCTGTATCAGTCCTTCTGCACCCTAGTCTCCAACCTCTGCTCTCTGTACAATCCTTCTCCAGTTCAGTCTCCAACCTCTGCTCTCTGCAACAGTCCTGTGGATCCCCAATCTCCAAATGTTACTCCCTGCAACAGTCTTTCTCCACCCAGTATCCAACCTCTGCTCTCTGCAACAGTTCTCTTGCAACCCAATCTCAAACCTCTACTCTCTGCAACAGTCCTTCTGCACCCCAGTCTCCAACATCTGATCTCTACAACAGTCTTTCGGCACCACAGTCTCCAAACTCTGCTCTCTTTAACAGTCCTTCTGCACCTCACTCTGCAACCTCTGCTCTTTGCAACAGTCCTTCTGTACCTCAGTTTTCAACCTTTGCTCTCTGCAACAGTCCTTCGGCACCACAGTCTTCAAACTGTGCTCTCTTTAACAGTCCTTCTGCACCTCACTCTGCAACCTCTGCTCTTCACAACAGTCCTTCTGTACCCCAGTTTTCAACCTCTGCTCTCTGCAACAGTCCTTCCTCACCCAAGTCTCCAAATTATGCTCTCTGTAACAGTCCTTTTCCACTGGAATCTCCAAACTGTGCTCTCTTTAACAGTCCTTCTGTACTGAAGTCTCCAACCTCTGCTCTCTGTAACGGTATTTCTGCACACCAGTCTCCAAACTCTGCTTTCTGTATCAGTCCTTCTGCACCCCGGTCTCAAACCTCTGGTCTCTGTAAGAGACCTTCTGCACCTCAGACTCCAACCTCTGCTCTCTGCAAAAGTACTTCTGTTCCCCAATCTCAAACCTCTGCTCTCTGCAACACTCCTTCTGCACCTCAGTGTCCTAATTCTGCTCTCTGTAAGATCCATCTGAAACCCAGTCTCCAAACTCTGCTTTCTGCAATGATCCCTCTGCACCCAACTCTTCAACCTCTGTTCTCTACAACACTTATTCTGCACCCCGGTCTCCATCCTGTGCTCTTTGTTACAGTCCTTCTGCACCACAGTCTGCAACATCTGCTCTCTGCAATACTCCTTCTGCATCCCAGTCTCCAATCTCTGCTCTCTGCAACAGTCCTTCTGCACCCCAGTCTCCAATATCTTCTCTCTGCAACAGTCCTTCTCCACCCCAGTCTCAAACCTATGCTCTCTACAACAGTCCTTCTGCACCCAGGTCACCAAGGTCTGCTTTCTGTATCAGTCCTTCTGAACCCCAGTCTCCAACCTCTGCTCTCTGTTACAGTCCTTCTGCACCTCAGTCTCCAACCTCTACTCTCTGCAGCAGTTTTTCTCCACCCCAGTCTCCAACCTCTGCTGTCTGCAACAATTCTTCTGGACGCCAATCTCCAACATCTACTCTCTGCAACAGTCGTTCTACACACCAGTCTCCAACCTCTGCTTTCTTTAACAGGCCTTCTGCACCTCAGTCTGAAAACTCTGCTCTCTGCAATGATCCTTCTGCACCTCAGTTTCCAACCTCTTTTCTTTTTAACAGTCCTTATGTACCTCAGTCTTCAACCGCTGCTCTCTGTAAAATCCTTTTGCAACCCAGTCTTTAAACTCTGCTCTCTGTAACTGTTCTTCTGCACCCCAGTCTCCAAGCCCTGCTCTCTGTAACAGGTCTTCTACACCCTAATCTTCAAACTCTGCTTTATGTAACAGGCCTTTTGACCCAAGTCTCCATTATCTTCTCTCTTCAATGATCCTTCTGCACCCCAGTCTCCAACCTCTGCTCTCAGCAACAATCCTTTTGCACCCCAGTCTTCAACCTATGCTGTCTGTCAGATCCTTCTGCACACCTGTCTCCAACCACTGCTCTCTGAAACAGTCCTTCTGTACCGCAGTCTCCAACCTCTGGTCTCTGTAAGGGTCCTTCTGCACATCAGTCTCCAACCTGTGCTCTCTGTAAAAGAACTACTGCACTCCAGTCTTCAACCTGTGCTCTCTGTAAAAGTCCATTTGCATCACAGTCTCCAAAGTCTGCTCTCTTTTACGATCTTTCTGCACCCCAGTCTCAAAACTCTGCTCTCTGCAACTATCTTTCTGCACCCCAGTCTCAAAACTCTGTTCTCTAAAACAGTTATTCTTCAACCCAGTCTCCAACCTCTGTTCTCTGTAACAGTTTTTCTGTACCACCGTCTCTAACCTTTGCTCTCTGTAAGGGTCCTACTGCACCCCAGTTTCCAGACTCTGCTTTCTGTATCAGTTCTTGTGCACCACAGTCTCCAACCTCTGCTCTCTGTAACATCCTTCTGAAACCTAGTCTCCAACCTCTGCTCTCTTTAACAGTCCTTCTGCACCCCAGTCTCCAAACTCTGCTGTCTGTAACAGGCCTTCTGCAGCACAGTCTCCAACCTCTGCTTTCTGTACAAGTCCTTCCGAACCCCAGTCTTCAACCTGTGCTCTCTGCAATGATCCTTCTGCACCCCAG
Organism: Ictidomys tridecemlineatus; assembly: GCF_052094955.1. NCBI lineage: Eukaryota > Metazoa > Chordata > Mammalia > Rodentia > Sciuridae > Ictidomys > Ictidomys tridecemlineatus. Next base: position 84,866 of record NW_027522575.1, read on the forward strand.
TCTTCAACTTCTCCTCGCTGCAACAGTCCTTGTGCACCTCAGTCTCCAAAATCTGCTCTTTGCAAAAGTTTTTCTGTACCTCAGTCTGAAAACTCTGCTCTCTACAACAATCCTTCTGCACCCCAGTCTCCAACTTCTGCTCTCTGTAACAGTTCTTCTGTACCTCAGTCTCCAACCTCTGGTTTCTTTAAAACCCTTCTGAAACCCAGTCTGCAAACTCTGCTCTCTTTAAGAGTCTTTCTGCACCCCAGGCTCCACCCTCTGCTCTCTGTAACAGGCCTTCTGCATCCTAGCCTCCAAACTCTGCTCTCTGTAAGAGGCCTTTTGCACCCCATTTTCCAACCTCTACTCTCTGCAACGAGCCTTCTACACCCCAGTCTCTAACTTCTGCTCTCTGCAACATTTCTTCTGCACCTCAGTCTCCAACCACGCTCTCTGCAACGGTCCTTGTACACCCCAGTCTCCAACCTCTGCTCTCTGTAACAGTCCTTCTGAACCGGAGTCTCCTACCTCTGCTATCTGTAACGGTATTTATGCACCCCAGTCTCCAAAATCTGCTTTCTCTATCAGACTTTCTTCACCCCAGTCTTTAAACTCTACTCTCTGTAAAAATCCTTCTGCACTCCAGTATCCAACCTCTGCTCTCTGTACCAGTTCTTCTGAACCGGAGTCTCCTACCTCTGCTCTCTGTAACGGTCGTTCTGCACCCAGGTCTTCAACCTCTGTTCTCTGCAACAGTCATTCTGAACCCCAGTCTTGAAAATCTGCTCTCTGCAACAGTTCTTCTGCACCCCAATCTCCAACATCTGCTTTCTCTATCAGGCCTTCTGCACCCCAGTCTTTAAACACTGCTCTCTCTAACAGTCCTTCTGAACCGGAGTCTCCTAACTCTGCTCTCTGTAACGGTCCTTCTGCACCCCGTTCTCCGACATCTGCTTTCTCTTTCAGTCCTTCTGCAACCCAGTCTCAAACCTCTGCTCTCTGCAACAGTCCTTCTGCACCCCAGTCTCCAGCCTCTGCTCTCTGTAACAGTCCTTCTGAACCAGAGTCTCCTACATCTGCTCTCTGTAACGGTCTTTTTGCACCCCAGTCTCCTTGGGTTTAGCATAGATAGCTTTTACAATGCTTTTACAAATTTCCTTCTGTCCCTAGTGTTTCTACTGTTTTGACAGGTAGGGGTGCTATATTTTGTTAAATGCTTTTTCTGCATCTATTGAGATGATCAATAAACTTACGTCTCTCTTAAAAAAACTTAATTTCTCTCCTTTGGCTAAACATTGAGATCATCTCCAGTCCTATAAATATTTTAATGAACATTTTCCTACATAAACATATGTGACCATTTCGAATTATCTCTTCAGAATAAAATTTAAATCTGACATAAAAGAATTTGTTGTGCAGTTTCTATTTACAACTAGCTCATGTGAGACATTATATTAAGTGAAATAAGCCAGACACATAAAGAGAAATAGCAGTTTTTCACTTCTTTTTGGAAGCTAAAAGTTGATCTCAGAGAAGTTGGGAGTAGAGTGGTGGTTATTGGAGCCTGGGAGAGAATCACAAAAATCATTGTGAGTCTGATTTCTCAAAGACGCATGTGAAGAACTGCCTGAAACATGCCCTCTGAGTGTGGTCTTTTAAAAAAAATAAGAGTGGACTTCTAACAGGGTCCTCAGAAAATCTCTCTTCTCTCCTCAGTGGGCAGCAGAAGGTCCATGGGTCTGGCTGCCTAGGAGCTAGCTATGGTGTGCAAATGGGCAGGACCAGGATGGCTGTAGAATCTCAATAATCACCAGTAGACCGCATTCTAGGTGAGGGCAGGCTGGAAACAGGCCATCCAGAAGGAAATGGCTTGAGCCCTGAAAATGACAGAACCTGTGGATTTAGGAAACGGTTGTGGGTCCAATCCATTCAAAACACCTACTCCCTGGGTCAGTCCACGGTTGCCACAGTTACCACAGGGCTAACCAGAACAACCCGGAGAGGAAGGTGCACTCTGGCCTCCTGGCTTGGAGGTTTGGTCTGGGGCCAGCTGACCAATTTCTGCCAGCCTGAGATGAGGTGGGACACCGAGGTGGAAGGGAACAAGGGGGGAAGCGTCCCTAGCTCATGGCAGCCAGAAGGTTGGGGCGGGGGAGGGGAGAGGAGGAGACAGTTCGCAGGGGACAAGATGTGATTCCCCAGGGCATGTCGCTGGCCACACTCCACCTGCCAACACTCCTCTCAGTACAGTAGGCCTTTCAGATAATTTACCCACAAAATAGATGGATCCACAGATTAGGTCACAAGTCTCACAGTCTAATCATTTCACCTCTGAACACTGCTACTGTGGCTGACCATGAGCTTTTGGTGGGGGGATACCTTATTTTTAAGCCATAATAGTCTCTACAGTCCATGTGCTTTTGTTAGAATACCTTCATGTAGTCTCTGAGAAAAATCGGGTGTCAAAACAAGATTAAAAGGAAATATTTGGTAACTGAAGATGTGACATTTGGAGCTTGGGGAAAAGCTCTGAAGAGGAGCCCTGGGTAAAGCACTTTTAAGTCCTGGTGACGAGGACACAAGAGGCCACCTGGTCTGTGGGGTAGCTCAGTGGCAGTGGGTCACTCATTAAAACATATAAAAAATAAGAAGGAGCGTGTCTGAGAAGAGGAAAGGTGGCAAGGAGGTTGGGCCTGGAGTCTGGGTACCTGCAGGGTCTCCCCAAAGAGATTCCAGGAGGCAGCGGGACAGGTTCTCAGGAGATAGGCCTGGGAGTCATAGCTTAGAGTGATTGTGGAAGTCACAGGTGCTAACAAAGCCAAAAGAGAGCAGGGTGAAAAAAGAGGGCCTGATGGACTGTGTGGAAAAGAAGGTGTCCAGAAAAAGGCTCACCAGCTATCAGCAATCATTCTGCACCACAGTGTCAAAGCTCTGCTCTCTGTACCAGGCCTTCTGAACCCCAGTCTAAAACCTCTGCTCTCTATAACAGTTCTTCTGCACCCCAGTCTACAAACTCTGCTCCCTGCAGCAATCTTTCTCCACCTCAGTCTCCAAGTTTTGCTCTCTGAAACACTCTTAATGCACCCCAGTCTCGAAAATCTGCTCTCTGCAACACTCCTTCTGCACCTAAGTCTGAAAACTCTGCTCTCTGTAACAGTCATTCTGCAACCAAGTCTGCAAACTCTGCTCTCTGTAACAGTATTTCTGCACCTCAGTTTCCAAACTCTGCTCTCTGTTACAGACAATCTGCACCCCAGTCTCCAACATCTGCTCTCTGCAATGATCCTTCTTCTCCCCAGACTCCAATATCTTCTCTTTGCAATGGGCATTTTGCACCCCAGTCTCCAACCTCTTCTCTCTGCAACGATCTTTCTGCACCTCAGTTTCAAACCTCTACTATATGTACCAGTTATTCTGCACCCTAGTCTCCATCCTCTGCTCTCTGTAAGATTCTTCTGCACCTTAGTCTCCAACCTCTGCTCTCTGTAACAGTACATATGCACCCAAGTATCCAACCTCTGCTCTCTGTAACAATCCTAGGCACCTAAATCTCCAACTTCAGCTCTCTGCATCAGTTCTTCTCTACCCCAGTCTGCAACCTCTGCTCTCTGTAACAGTCCTTCTGCACCTCAGTATACAACCTCTGCTCTCTGTAACAGTAAATCTGCAACCTAGTCTCCAACCTCTACTCTCTGTAACATTTCTTCTGCACCCCAGTCTCCAAACTGTGCTCTCTGTAACTGTCATTCTGCACCCCAGTTTCCAACATCTGCTCTCTGTAAGTATCGTTCTCCACCATAGTCTCCAAACTCTGCTCTCCTCATCGATAATTCCGCACCTCAGTCTCCAACCTCTGCTCTCTGCAACGATCCTTCTGCACCCCAGTCTTCAAGCACTGGTCTCTGTAACAGTCCTTATGCAGCTCAGTCTCCCACCTATGCTCTCTGTAAGATACTTCTGCACACCAGTCTAAAACATATGCTCTCTGCAATGATCCTTAGAACCCCAGTCTCCAAACTCTACTCCCTGTAACAGTCCTTCTGTACAGCAGTCTCCAAACTCTGCTCTCTGTAATGGTCCTTCTACACCCCAGTCTCTAACCTCTACTTTCTGTATTAGTTTTTCTGCACCCCAGTCTCCAAACTCTGCACTCTGTAACAGTTCTTCTGCACCTCAGTCTCCAAACTCTGCACACTGCAACAGTCCTCTGCACCCCAGTTTCCAATCTCTGCTCTGGGTAACAGTTCTTTTGCACCCCAATCTCCAAACTCTTCTCTCTGTAACACTCCTTCTGCAATCCAGTCTCCACCATTTTATCTCTGTAACAATCCGTCTGGACATCTGTCTTCAACCTCTGCTATCTATGACGTTCCTTCTGTACCTCAGTCTCCATACTCTGCTCTCTGTAAGATCCTTCTGCAACCAATTCTCCAAAGTCTGCTCTCTGCAACAATCATTCTGCACCCCAGTCTCCAAACTCTGCTCTCTGTAACAGTCCTTCTACACCTCAGTCTCCAAACTCTGCTCTCTATAATATCCTTCTGTACACCAGTCTCCAAACTGTGATATCTGTAAAAGGCCTTCTGCACCCCAGTCTCCAACCTCTGCTCCCTGCAAGAAAACTTCTGCACCCCAGTCTCCATGTTCTGCTCTCTGAATAAGTCCTCAGCACCCCACTCTCGAACATCTGCTCTCTGCAACAGTCCTTCTGCACCTAAGTCTGATAACTCTGCTCTCTGCAACAATCATTCTGCAACCCAGTCTCCAAACTCTGCTCTCTGTAAAAGTCCTTCTGCACCTCAGTCTCCAAACTCTGCTCTCTATAATATCTTTCTGCACACCAGTCTCCAAAATGTGATATCTGTAACAGGCCTTCTGCACCCCACTCTCGAGCATCTTCTCTCTGCAACAGTCCTTCTGCACCTAAGTCTGAAAACTCTGCTCTCTGTAACAATCATTCTGCAACCAAGTCTGCAAACTCTGCTCTCTGTAACAGTATTTCTGCACCTCAGTCTCCAAACTCTGTTCTCTGTAACAGACCTTCGGCACCCCAGTCTCCAACATCTGCTCTCTGCAATGATCCTTCTTTTCCCCAGGCTCCAACCTCTGCTCTTTACAATGGGCCTTCTGCACCCCAGTCTCCAACCTCTTCTCTCTGCAACGATCTTTCTGCACCTCAGTTTCAAACCTCTACTATAAGTAACAGTTATTCTGCACCCTAGTCTCCAACCTCTGCTCTCTGTAAGATTCTTATGCACCTCAGTCTCCAACCTCTGCTCTCTGTAGCAGTCCATATGCACCCAAGTATCCAACCTCTGCTCTCTGTAACAATCTTAGGCACCTAAATCTCCAACATCAGCTCTCTGCATCGGTAATTCTGCACCCCAGTCTCCAAACTCTGTTCTCTGCAACAGTCTTTCTGCACCACAGTCTCCAAAGTCTGCTTTCTGTATCAGTTCTTCTGTACCCCAGTCTCCAACCTTTGCTCTCTGTAACAGTCCTTCTGCACCTCAGTCTACAACCTCTGCTCTCTGTAACAGTAAATCTGCAACCTAGTCTCCAACCTCTACTCTCTGCAACTTTTCTTCTGCACCCCAGTCTCCCACCTGTGCTCTCTGTAACTGTCCTTCTGCACCCCAGTTTCCAACATCTGCTCTCTGTAAGTATCGTTCTCCACCATAGTCTCCAACTTTGTTCTCCTCATCGATCATTCCGCACCTCAGTCTCCAACTTCTGCTCTCTGCAACGATCCTTCTGCACCCCAGTCTTCAAGCACTGGTCTCTGTAACAGTCCTTATGCAGCTCAGTCTCCCACCTATGCTCTCTGTAAGATACTTCTGCACACCAGTCTAAAACATATGCTCTCTGCAATGATCCTTAGAACTCCAGTCTCCAACCTCTACTCCCTGTAACAGTCCTTCTGTACAGCAGTCTCCAAACTCTGCTCTCTGTAACGGTCCTTCTACACCCCAGTCTTTAATCTCTACTTTCTGTATTAGTTTTTCTGCACCCCAGTCTCCAAACTCTGCACTCTGTAACAGTTCTTCTGCACCTCAGTCTCCAAACTCTGCACACTGCAACAGTCCTCTGCACCCCAGTTTCCAATCTCTGCTCTGGGTAACAGTTCTTTTGCACCCCAATCTCCAAACTCTTCTCTCTGTAACACTCCTTCTGCAATACAGTCTCCACCATTTTATCTCTGTAACAATCCATCTGGACATCTGTTTTCAACCTCTGCTCTCTATGACGTTCCTTCTGTACCTCAGTCTCCAAACTCTGCTCTCTGTAAGATCCTTCTGCAACCAATTCTCCAAAGTCTGCTCTCTGCAACAATCATTCTGCACCCCAGTCTCCAAACTCTGCTCTCTGTAACAGTCCTTCTACACCTCAGTCTCCAAACTCTGCTCTCTATAATATCCTTCTGTACACCAGTCTCCAAACTGTGATATCTGTAAAAGGCCTTCTGCACCCCAGTTTCCAACCTCTGCTCCCTGCAAGAAAACTTCTGCACCCCAGTCTCCATGTTCTGCTCTCTGAATAAGTCCTCAGTACCCCACTCTCGAACATCTGCTCTCTGCAACAGTCCTTCTGCACCTAAGTCTGATAACTCTGCTCTCTGCAACAATCATTCTGCAACCCAGTCTTCAAGCACTGGTCTCTGTAACAGTCCTTATGCAGCTCAGTCTCCCACCTATGCTCTCTGTAAGATACTTCTGCACACCAGTCTAAAACATATGCTCTCTGCAATGATCCTTAGAACCCCAGTCTCCATCCTCTGCTCTCTGTAACAGTCCTTCTGGACAGCAGTCTCAAAACTCTGCTCTCTGTAACAGTCCTTCTACACCCCAGTCTCCAACCTCTACTTTCTGTATTAGTTTTTCTGCACCCCAGTCTTCAAACTCTACACTCTGTAACAGTTCTTCTGCACCTCAGTCTCCGAACTCTGCACACTGCAACAATCCTCTGTACCCCAGTCTCCACCCTCTGCTCTGGGAAACAGTTCTTTTGCACCCCAATCTCCTAACTCTTCTATCTGTAACACTCCTTCTGCACTCCAGTCTCTACCATCTTATCTCTGTAACAATCCGTCTGGACATCAGTCTCCAACCTCTGCTCTCTACAACGTTTCTGCTTCTCCTAAGTCTCCAAACTCTACTCTCTGTAAAAGTCCTTCTGCACGTCAGTCTCCAAACTCTGCTCTCTGTAAGATCCTTCTGCAACCAATTCTTCAAACTCTGCTCTCTGTAACAGTCCTTATGCACCCCATTCTCCAAACTCTGCTCTCTTTAATAGGCCTTCTGCACCCAAGTCTCCGACCTCTGCTCTTTGCAATGCTCATTCTCCACCCCAGGATTCAACATCTGCTCTCTTCAACAGTCCTTCGGCACCTCAGTCTGAAAACGTCGCTCTCTGCAACAATCCTTCTGAATTCCAGTCTTAAACCTCTGCTTTTTTAACACTTCTTCTGCACCTCTGTCTCCAAAATGCTCTCTGTAAGATCCTTCTGCAACCCAGTCTCGAAACTGTGCTATCTGTAAAAGTCCTTCTGCACTCCAGTCTTCAACCTCTGCTCTCTTTAACAGTCCTTCTGCACCTCAGTCTCCAAACTCTGCTCTCTGCAACAGTCCTTCTGCACCTCAGTCTCCAAACTTTGCTCTCTGTAATGGTTCTTCTCTACCCCAGTATCCAAACTCTGCTCTCTGTATCAATCCTTCTGTACCTCAGTCTCCAACTTCTGCTCTCTGTAACAGTCCTTCTACTCCCTAGTCTCCAACATCTGCTCTCTACAATGATCCTTCTGCACCAAAGTCTTCAAATTCTGCTCTCTCTAACAGTCCTTCTGTACCGCAGTCTCCAACCTCTTCTCTCTATTACGGTCCTTCTGCACAACAATCGCCAACCTCTGCTTTCTGTAACAGTCCTTCTGAACCTCAGATTCTAACCTCTGCTCTCTGTAACAGTCCTTCTAATCCTCAGTCTGAAACCTCTGCTGTCTGCAACAATCTTCTGCACCCCAGTCTCCAAACTGTGCTATCTGTAACAATCCTTCTGCACCCCATTCTCCAACCTGTGCTCCCTGCAACAGTCCTCCTGCACCTCAATCTCCAAACTCTGCTCTCTGAAACAGTCCTTCTGAAGTCCTGTCTCCAACCTCTGCTCTCAGTAACAGTTCTTCTTCACCCCAATCTCCAAACTCTGCTCACTGTAACACTTTTTCTGCACCCCAGTCTCCACCCTCAACTCTCTGTAAAAGGCCTTCTGCACCTCAGTCTCCAACCTCTGCTCTCTGTAAGATCCTTCTGGAACCCATTCTCCAAATGCTGCTCTCTGTAACACTCTTCTGCAACCCAGTCTCCAAATTCTGCTCTCTGTAACAGGCCTTCTGCACCCCAGTCTCCAAACTGTGCTCTCTGCAACGATCCTTCTGAATTCCGTTTTCCAAACTCTGCTCTCTGTAACAGTCTTTCTGCACCCCAGGATCCAACACCTGCTCTCTGAAACAGTCCATCTGCACCTCAGTCTGAAAACTCGGCTCTCTGGAAAAATCTTTCTGCACCCGAGTTTCCAAACTTTGCTCTCTGTAACAGTCCTTCTGAACCTCACTCTACAAAATGCTCTCTGTAAGTCCTTCTGAAACCCAGTCTCGAAATTGTGCTATCTTTAACAGTCCTTCTGCACCCCAGTCTCCAACTTCTGCTCTCTGTAACAGGCGTTCTGCAACCCAGACTCAAATCTCTGCTCTCTGTAACATGCCTTCTGCAACCCAGTCTCCAACCTCTTCTCTCTTCAACGATCCTTCTGCACCCCAGTCTCCAACTTCTGCTCTCTGTAACAATCCTTCTGCACCTCAGTCTACAACATCTGCTCACTGCAACGGTTCTTCTGCACCCCAGTCTCCAACCTCTGCTCTCTGCAACAGTCCTTCTGCACCCAAGTCTCCAACCTCTGCTCTCTGCTAAAGTACTTCTGCACCCCAGTCTCCTACATCTGCTCTCTGTATCAGTCATTTCACACCTCAGTCTCCAACCTCTGCTCTCTGCAGCAGTCCTTTTACACCCCAGTAACCAAAATCTGCTCTGTGTAACGATCCTTCTGCACCTTAGTTTCCAAACTCTGCTCTCTGCAACGATCCTTCTGCACCCCTGTCTCCAACCTCTGATCTCTGTATCAGTCCTTCTGCACAACAGTATCCAAACCCTGCTTTCTGCAAAAGTCCTTATGCACCCAAATCTCCAAACTCTACTGTCTGCAACAATTCTTCTGCACCCCAGTCTCCAACCTGTGCTCTCTGTAACAGTCCTTCTGCACCCCAGTCTACAAACTCTGCTCACTGTAACAGTCCTTTTGTATCACAGTCTCGAACCTCTTCTCTTTGTAACAGTCCATCTGCTACCCAATTGCCAACCTCTGCTTTCTGTAACAGTCCTTCTGCACCCCAGTCTCCAAACTCTTCTCTCTGCAACGATGTTTCTACACCTAAGTCTCCAAACTCTGCTCTCTGTAAAAGTCCTTCTGCACCTCAGTCTCCATTTTTTGCTCTCTGTAATTGTCCTTCTGCACCCCAGTATCCAATCTCTGCTCTCTGTAACAAACCTTCTGCACCCCAGTCTCCCAAATCTGCTCTCTGCAATCGTCCTTCTTAACCCCAGTCTACAAACTGTGCTCTCTGTAACAGTCCTTCTGTACGGCAGTCTCCAACCTCTTCTCTCTATAACGGTCCTTCTACATCCCAATTTCCAACCTCTGCTCTCTAACAGTCCTTCTAAGCCTCAGTCTGAAACATCTGCTCTCTGCAACAATCCTTGTAAACAACAGTCTCTAAACTGTGCTATTTGTAACAATCCTTTTCTACCCCAGTCTCCAACATCTGCTCTCTGTAACAGGTTTTCTGAAAACCAGTCTCCAAATTCTGCTCTCTGTAACAGGCCTTCTTCACCCCAGTCTCCAACCTCTGCTCTCTGCAAAAGTCCTTCTACACCCCAGTCTCCAACCTCTGCTCTCTGCAACGATCCTTCTGCATCCCAGTCTCCAACGTCTACTCTCTTTAAGATCCTTCTGCACCCGTTCTCCAAACTTTGCTCTCTGTAACAGTCATTCTGCACCTCAGTCTCCAACCTCATCTCTCTGCAACGGCCCTTGTGCACCCCAGTATCCAACCTTTGTTCTCTTAAGCTGTCTTTCTGCACCCGAGGCTACAAACTCTGCTCTTTGTAACAGTCCTTCTGCACCCCAGTCTCCAAACTCTACTTTCCGTATCAGTTATTCTGCACCCTATTCTAAAACCTCTGCTCTCTGTAACAGTCCTTCTGAACCTCAGTCTCCAAATTCTACTCTCTGCAAAAGTCTTTCTGCACCCATGTCTCCAACACCTGCTCCCTGCATCATTTCTTCTTCACCCCAGTTTCCAACCTCTGCTATCTGCAACAGTCCCTCTGCAACCCAGTTTCCAAACCCTGCTCTCCTCAAAGATCGTTCTGCATGCCAGTCTCCAACATCTGCTTTCTGCAACCGTCCTTCTAAACCCAAGTCTCCAACCTCTTCTCTCTGCAACGATTTTTCTGCACCACAGTCTCCAACCTCTGCTCTCTGCAACAGTCCTATTGCACTGCAGTCGCCAACCTCTGCTCTCTGTAATATCCTTCTGCACACCTGTCTCCAAACTCTGTTCTATTTAACAGTCCTTCTATTCCGCATTCTCCAAACTCTATTCTCTGTAATGGTCCTTTTGCACCCCAGTCTCCCAAGTCTGCTTTTTGTATCTGTTGTTCTTCACCCCATGCTTCTACATCTGCTCTCTGTAACAGTCCTTCGGCACCCCAGTCTCCAACCTCTGCTCTCTACAACAGTCATTCTGCACCCCAGTCTCCAAACACTGCACTCTGCACAGTCCTTTTGCACCCCAGTCTCCAACCTCTGCTCTCGGCAACAGTCCTTCTGTACCTCAGTCTCCAAACTTTGCTCTCTGTGAAATCCTTCTGCACCCCAGTCTTTAACGTCTGCTCTCTGCAACAATCCTTCAGCATCCCAGTCTCTAACGTCTACTCTATGCAATGGTCCCTCTGCAGTCCAGTCTCCAACCTAGTTCTCTACATCAGTTCTTCTGTACTGCAGTCTTAAAACTCTGTTCTCTGTAAGATTCCTTCTGCACCCCATTCTCCAACCTCTGCTTTCTGTATCAGTCCTTCTGCACCACAGTCTCCAAACTCTGCTCTCTGTAACAGTCCTTCTGCACCTCACTCTGCAACCTCTGCTCTCTGTAACTGTCCCACTGTACTTAAGTCTCTAACTTCTGCTCTCTGTAACGGTTTTCTGCACCCCAGTCTATAAACTCTGCTCTCTTTAACAGTCCCTCTGCACCCCAGTCTCTAAAATCTGCTCTCTGGAAGAGTATTTCTGCACCCCAGTCTCCAAACTCTGCTCTCTGCAACATTTCTTCTTCACCCCAGTTTTAAAACTGTGCTCTTTGTAACTGTCCTTCTGCACCGCAATCTCCAACCTCTGCTCTGTGTAACAGTCCTTCTGTACTGCAGTCTCCAACATCTGCTCTCTGAAACTGTCCTCTTGCACCCCTGACTCTAAACTCTGCTTTCTGTATCAGGCCTTCTGCACTCAAGTCTTCAACTTCTGCTCTCTGTAAGAGTCCTTAAGAACCTCAGTCTTCAAATTCTGCTCTCTGCAACAGTCCTTCCGCACCCCAATCTACAACCTCTGCTCTCTGCAACAGTCCTTCTACACCCAAGTCTCCTACCTCTGCTCTTCAACAGTCCTTCTGTACCTTTGTCTCCAAACTCTGCTCTCTGCATTGGTCTTTCTGCAACTCAGTCTCCAACGTCTACTCTCTGTAACAGTCTTTCTGCACCTCAGACTCAAACCTCTGCTGTCTGTAAGATTCTTCTGCAACCCAATCCCCAAATTCTGCTCTCTGTAACAGTCCTACTGCACCCTTCTCCAAATTCTGCAATCTGTAACAGGCGTTCTGCACACCAGTCTACAATCTCTGCTCTCTGGAACGATAATTCTGCACCCAAGTCTCCAACCTCTTCTCTCTGCAACAGTCTTTTTGCACCCCAGTCTCGAACATCAGCTGTCTGCAATAGTCCTTCTGCACCTCAGTCTGAATACTCTGCTCTCTGCAATGATCCTTCTGCACCCCAGTCTCCAAACTCTGTTTTATGTAACACTCCTTCTGCACCTCAGTCTCAAACATCTGCTCTCTGTAAGATCCTTCTACTACCCAGTCTCCAAACTCTGCTCACTGTAACAGTCCTTGTGAACCCAAGTCTCCAAACTTTTCTCTCTTTAACAGGCCTTCTACACCCAAATCTCTAATTTCTGCAATGTGCAACGGTCCTTCTGCACCCCAGTCTCCAAACTCTGTTCTCCAAAACAGTTCTTCTGTACCACAGTCTTCAACATCTGTTCTCTGTAAGGGTCCTTCTTCACCCCAGTCTCCAACCACTCCTTTCTGTGTCAGTCCTTATGCACTACATTCTCCAAACTCTGCTCTCAGTTACAGTCCTTCTGCACCTCACTCTGCAACCTCTTCTCTCTGCAACAGCCCTTGCTCACCCCAGTCTTCAACCTTGTTCTCTTCAACACTCTTTCTCCAACCCAGTCTCCAAAATCTGCTCTCTGCAACAGACCTTCTGTACTGCAGTCTCAAACCTCTGCTCTCTGTAATGGTCATTCTGAACCCCATTCTCCAAACTCTGCTTTCTGTATCAGTTTTTCTGAACCCCAGTCTACAACCCCTGATATCTGTAACTTTCCTTCTGCACCTCAGACTCCAAGCTCTGCTCTCTGTAAGATTTTTTTTAAACCCAGTCTACAAACTCTGCTTTCTGCAATGGTCCTTCTGCACCCCAGTCTCCAAACTCTGTTCTCTACAACAGTTATTCTGCACCCCAGTCCCCAACCTCTACTCTCTGTAATGGTCCTTCTGCACCGCAGTCTCCAACCTCTGCTTTCTGTATCAGTCCTTCTGCACTCAAGGCTCTAACCTCTGCTCTCTGTAACAGTCCTTCTGCACCTCAGTCTCCAAATTCTTCTCTCT